>NC_083765.1:45590583-45605583 GCF_963514075.1 Conger conger | reverse complement strand
TCTCTCTCCTCCTCTCTAACCCCCCTCTCTCTCCTCTCTCCCCTCCTCTCTAACCCCCCTCTCTCTCCTCTCTAACCCCCCTCTCTCTCTCTCTCTCTCCTCTCTAACCCCCCTCTCTCTCTCCTCTTCTCTAACCCCCCTCTCTCTCTCCTCCTCTCTAACCCCCCTCTCTTTCCTCCTCTCTAACCCCCCCTCTCTCTCTCCTCCTCTCTAACCCCCCTCTCTCTCTCCTCCTCTCTAACCCCTCCTCTCTCTCTCCTCTCTAACCCCCCCTCTCTCTCTCCTCTCTAACCCCCCCTCTCTCTCCTCCTTTCTAACCCCCCTCTCTCTCTCCTCCTCTCTAACCCCCCTCTCTCTCTCCTCCTCTCTAACCCCCCTCTCTCTCCTCTCTCCCCTCCTCTCTAACCCCCCTCTCTCTCCTCTCTAACCCCCCTCTCTCTCTCTCTCTCTCCTCTCTAACCCCCCTCTCTCTCTCCTCTTCTCTAACCCCCCTCTCTCTCTTCTCCTCTCTAACCCCCCATTGCTCTCTCCTCTCTCTCCTACTCTCTAACCCCTCTCTCTCTCCTCCCCTCTAACCCCCCCTCTCTCTCCTCCCTCTCCTCCTCTCCTCCTCTCTCCTCCTCCTCTCTAACCCCCCTCTCTCTCCTCTCTCTCTCCCCGGTGCAGATGGAGCGTCTCCAGGCAGAGAACGCTGCGGAATGGGGGCGCAGGGAGCGTTTGGAGACGGAGAAGCTGGCTCTGGAGCGGGACAATAAGAAGCTGCGGGCCCAGATCGAGGACCTGGAGGAGCAGCTGGCCCGCAAACGACGGCAGGCGGCAAGCGCCCTGGACACCGACCTCAAGAGCATCCAGAGCGAGCTGTTCGAGAGGAACAAGGTGAGGGCGCCTACCTGGGCCTGTAAGCCTGTCTTACCTGGGCCCTGTACCCCTGTGTCTTACCTGGGCCTGTACCCCTGTGTCTTACCTGGGCCTGTACCCCTGTGTCTTACCTGGGCCTGTACGCCTGTGTCTTACCTGGGCCCTGTACCCCTGTGTCTTACCTGGGCCTGTAAGCCTGTCTTACCTGGGCCCTGTACCCCTGTGTCTTACCTGGGCCCTGTACCCCTGTGTCTTACCTGGGCCTGTACGCCTGTGTCTTACCTGGGCCCTGTACCCCTGTGTCTTACCTGGGCCCTGTACCCCTGTGTCTTACCTGGGCCCTGTACCTCTGTCTTACCTGGGCCCTGTACCCCTGTCTTACCTGGGCCCTGTACCCCTGTCTTACCTGGGCCCTGTACACCTGTGTCTTACCTGGGCCCTGTACCCCTGTCTTACCTGGGCCCTGTACACCTGTGTCTTACCTGGGCCCTGTACCCCTGTCTTACCTGGGCCCTGTACACCTGTGTCCTACCTGGGCCCTGTACCCCTGTCTTACCTGGGCCCTGTACCCCTGTCTTACCTGGGCCCTGTACACCTGTGTCTTACCTGGGCCCTGTACCCCTGTCTTACCTGGGCCCTGTACACCTGTGTCTTACCTGGGCCCTGTACCCCTGTCTTACCTGGGCCCTGTACACCTGTGTCCTACCTGGGCCCTGTACCCCTGTCTTACCTGGGCCCTGTACCCCTGTCTTACCTGGGCCCTGTACACCTGTGTCTTACCTGGGCCCTGTACCCCTGTCTTACCTGGGCCCTGTACACCTGTGTCCTACCTGGGCCCTGTACCCCTGTCTTACCTGGGCCCTTTACACCTGTGTCTTACCTGGGCCCTTTACACCTGTGTCTTACCTGATACTGTGGACCTGTGTCTCACCTGATACTGAATGAGTCATGTCCTTAGGCTTAGGCTGAGTCATGTTTACCTGCCCCTTGTCATGGCGGTTCTGTCTGACCCACGCACTTCTGTGCTGAACACGGCCTGTACGCAGGGCCGTTCAGAACCGGCTGAATCAGAGAGACAGTGCGTGAGCCCCCCCCCCCCCCACAGCTGTTATTACTCGTGTTGATTGTGGCTTTATTGTATGTTTTGGCAGTTCAGTATACTGCAGTTGTTATGCCAATAACGCTGATTTGATGGAAACAGGACTGAACTGGAACCTGCGGCAGTGCAGGAAAGGGGGGAAGGGAGTGGGGGAGAGGCGGCCATTTTTCTCACCTCCTTACTGTTCATGGAAGTGGGTGTCTTTGTGGTGTATAACGTCTTTGATTGGTACCAGCTCTCATCACAGTGCAGTACAATGCACTTCATTAGGTACTGCATTAGGTGTGTGTGTGTGCGTGCATGTGTATATGCGTGTGTCTCTTTGTGCGTGCATTCTTATCTGTGTGTGTGAGCTTATATGAGTGTGTGTGTGAGAGTGTGGTTGTGTGTATGCGTATCTGTGTGTTTGAGAGTGAGTGTGTGTGTGAGAGTGTTGGTGTGTGTGCGTATCTGTGTGTGTGTGTGTGTGTGTGTGTGTGAGAGTGTGGTTGTGTGTGCGTATCTGTGTGTGTGTGTGTGTGTGTGTGAGAGTGTGGTTGTGTGTATGCGTATCTGTGTGTTTGAGAGTGAGTGTGTGTGTGTGTGTGTGTGAGAGTGTGGTTGTGTGTGTGTGTGTGTGTGTGTGTGTGTGTGAGAGTGTGTGGTTGTGAGTATGCGTATCTGTGTGTTTGAGAGTGTGTATGTGTGTGTGTGTGTGTGTGTGTGTGTGAGAGTGTGGTTGTGTATATGCGTATCTGTGTGTGAAGGGTGATTACTCCATTAGGGTGAGCTCACTGGTTCACCCCTAACAGACCGGGCTAAACGCAGCTGTAAATTCTGTTAGAGTTATACTGCATAGGAGGGTCCGGACTCCCATTTACACACCCTGTCAGCCCTCCGTACTGCCTAATCAAGGGCTGTAAATCCATGAGGGAGGGAGGGAGAGAGAGGGAGGGGAAAGGGAGATAGAAGGAGAGAGAGAGAGGGAGAGAGACCAAGAGAGAGTGAGAGGGGGCACTCTTGCTCTTTCCACTCCCTCTCTTTCTCTCTTCCCCCCATCCCTCCCTTCACTCTGGGCCCTGTCTGCTGGTCTTAGGCTGGTGTAAAGCACAGGTAAGGGGTCAGGGTCAGGGTCAGGGTTAGGGGATGTGTGGGGGAATGAAGCCCCTTCATAAGAGCCGTTAGTGGAGTAGCTCACAGCGCAGGCTATTAACAGGGCTGACCCGTTATAGGGCTGCGTCACCTACACGCACACACACACACACACACACACACTCACACGCGCACACACACTCAAACACATACACACACACACACTCATACGCACACGCTCTCTCTCTCTCACCTGCGGTACTGTCCTCCCTTACACACACACACTCACGCACACACACGCACACACACACGCACACACACGCACACACACTCACGCACACACACACACACACACTCACGCACACACACACACACACACACACTCATACGCACACAGAGCAGTGTTCTGGAGAGAGGGGAGGTGGGCGTAGTCTTTGTACAGATATTTACTCATGTTCTCTGGACATAATGGGGTCACATGACGCAGGAGGGCGAGTTCAGTCCTTTGGGGAGTAGGAGGGGCTTAGAGAGTCAGTGGTAATGATGTGGGCGGGGCTTATATAACCAGTGCAGGGAGTGGGTGGGGCTGAAGGTGGGTTATAGAAGATGCTTATCTGTGAGTTAGAGCTGTGTAATGGGGGGTGGGAGGGGCTATTCTAGAATAGTTATGGGATTGGCTTAATGCAGAGTTTTTATGTGTATGTATGTATGGTGCAGAGGGGGGATATCAGGGCTTTACTGTATTGGCAGCCTGTAGCCTAGTGGTTAAGGTACATGACTGAGATCCGGAAGGTTGGTGGTTCAAGCTCTGGTGTAGCCATGATAAGATCCACACAGCTGTTGGGCCATTGAGCAAGGTCCCCTGCTTAGCCTAGTCAACTGTAAATCGCTTTGGATGAAAGTGTCTAAATAATGGTAATGTAATTTTAATCCAGGACTGTTGCATTTGTATTTATCTTGCTGCTGTAGTCACTTACCGTTTTTCTTACAGACTTGGCTTATTTACCATGTGTACTAGACTTGATGTTCATGACTACAGGCAGCCAATTTTCTTTGTGAATTGCACCTTATCCGACCTGTTCTGTAGTTGTTCTAATGACCTTCAGTGTACACTTATTCTATGTCTCTTTGGATGAAGGCATCTGCTAAGTTAATGTAATGTAATGTAATGTAACGGTGAGCATTGAGTCAAGGTGACCATTGTTTACAAGTCGCGTGGGGACCGATCCTGACCCGTTTGGGACAGGTGACACGTACATACGGAGGCACCTTTGGAGTGATGGGATAGCTGAGTCATAAAGAGGAGGACTTAGAGTAGGAATGCCGCGTAACTCAGCCTAAGGGGATGTGACCTGGTATGAGAGGAAGTGGGTGAGGATATAAATACATTTTAGAAAACTTTCCCTGCTGGAAGTTTTCACAAGTATTCTGCTGGAATATCACTGCTGTTGGGACTGCTGTATTGCAGGGGGAATATCACTGCTGTAAGCATGTTTGTGTATGTGAGTGAGCATGTGGATGTTGCTTATGTGTGTGTTTTCTGTGCTTGTGAGTTAGTGTGTGTGCATGCCCATACATGTGTGAGTGTGGGTTTTTTTTTTTGTGTATGTGCATGCATGTGTTTGTGTGTATTTGTCTGTGTGTGCCTGTGTGTGCGTGCGTGTGTGTGTATGTGCGCGTGTTTGTGTGTTGAGTGAGAGGGCAGGCTGATTAATGCTGCTCTCTCTGTAGAGATGGATTTATAGATTTATTGATCTGGTGTAGAGAGAGAAACAGAGCGATTAAGACACCGTGCAGACACGAGCACAAAACAAAGTGTGATGGATACCACACACACACGTACGTACACTCACACACTACACACACACACACACACACACACACACACATCTCTACACACGTACACACACACATACACACACACACCCCTGCATCTTCACACCCTACACTCCATCCCTCGCTGTATTCAGGCCCACCAGCCCCACCGCTGAATCAGCCGTGTTCGCGGCGGTTCTCCTGGTTTGACACGAGGAACGGGCAGAACTACGCTCCTTCGGTCCCTTCTGCTCCTGTGTCCACGTTGCCGTGGAAACCCACGCTTCCTGGGCCCCCCGCCATTTTCATTTGGCGGCGCTTTAAACACGCTTCCTCTCCATGTGTCCGCGAGAGCTCGCCTTGGGCGTCAGAGCTGACAGACTTCTCCGCAAACAAACGGCGGCCGCCGCGTTCTCTCCTCCCTCTCCCGTCTTCCCTCCTCCTCTCCTCTGTCTTCTCCATCCTCCCTTTCCTCCTGACACCTCGCGCAGGCCCGTATCTGTAATTTCTCCGTTTTGTCCTGGCAGCCGGAAGACGTTTCTCTGTGCGGGAGCTGGCAGTTGGCTTCGGAAAAGCGCGTTGGCAGGCACTGATCCGCTGTGTTCTCCGGGGTGGGTTTAAGGTGGGGGAAAAAACCCGAAACGGCAGTCATTCTCAGTACAGGCAAGACTTGCATCTGCAGGGCCCCAATTTCCCGAGGAATCGCATTAAAAGTAACGGTCCTGCTGCAGCGCGATAACAGCAGGCGACCTGTTGGAAAACACGCTAAAATCAGATTTACGCTCTCTATTCTCCCTGTTGGAAAACGCGCTAAAATCAGATTTACGCTCTCTATTCTCCCCGTTGGAAAACGCGCTAAAATCAGATTTACGCTCTCTATTCTCCCTGTTGGAAAATGCGCTAAAATCAGATTTACGCTCTCTATTCTCCCTGTTGGAAAACGCGCTAAAATCAGATTTACGCTCTCTATTCTCCCTATTGGAAAAACACCTCTAAAATCAGATTTACGGTCTCTATTTTCCCTGTTGGAAAACGCGCTAAAATCTGATTCACGCTCTCTATTCTCCCTGTTGGAAAACGCGCTAAAATTATATTTACGCTCTCTATTCTCCCTGTTGGAAAACGTGCTAAAATCAGATTTACTCTCTCTATTCTCCCTGTTGGAAAACGCGCTAAAATCAGATTTACACTCTCTATTCTCCCTGTTGGAAAACGCGCTAAAATCAGATTTACGCTCTCTATTCTCCCTGTTGGAAAACGCGCTAAAATCAGATTTACGCTCTCTATTCTCCCTGTTGGAAAACGCGCTAAAATCAGATTTACGCTCTCTATTCTCCCTGTTGGAAAACGTGCTAAAATCAGATTTACGCTCTCTATTCTCCCTGTTGGAAAACGCGCTAAAATCTGATTTACTCTCTCAATTCTCCCTGTTGGAAAACGTGCTAAAATCTGATTTACGCTCTCTATTCTCCCTGTTGGAAAACGCGCTAAAATCAGATTTACGCTCTCTATTCTCCCTGTTGGAAAACGCACTAAAATCTGATTTACGCTCTCAATTCTCCCTGTTGGAAAACGTGCTAAAATCTGATTTACGCTCTCAATTCTCCCTGTTGGAAAACGTGCTAAAATCTGATTTACGCTCTCTATTCTCCCTGTTGGAAAACGTGCTAAAATCAGATTTACGCTCTCTATTCTCCCTGTTGGAAAGCGCGCTAAAATCTGATTTACGCTCTCTATTCTCCCTGTTGGAAAACGCACTAAAATCTGATTTACGCTCTCAATTCTCCCTGTTGGAAAACGTGCTAAAATCTGATTTACGCTCTCTATTCTCCCTGTTGGAAAACGTGCTAAAATCAGATTTACGCTCTCTATTCTCCCTGTTGGAAAACGCGCTAAAATCTGATTTACGCTCTCTATTCTCCCAGCTGAAGTCTATGGACCAGCTTGTGCTCTATTGGTTATTATTTATTAATATGTTATTAACCATAATAAGAGAATATGTTGTTATATTTGCCCCATACAGGCAGTGAGTGTTTATGTAATGGGCTCGATGACAGTTATGTCTGAAATGTGTTCGGTTAAACTGCCTGCCTGGTGTTGCTCGGCTGTGCTTTGGCTAGCTTGGTTTGTCTAATGTTATGTTACGAGAGCTTCGCTGTCATAAACGAGGCTTAGACCCACTTGTGATGTGCAAATGGAGGGATAATCAAATAACAGTTTAGCAGTTTTCTTGTCCAAACACAACTCTGATCAGTTTTTGCTTTATTGAAAATGAAGCCTAGAAAAAAATGATAATGTAATAGTTTCAATGTTTATTTTTTTAAATGTCAGTGTTCCCGGCTTTTTCTGCTTTTAATTTGTGCTAACAGAGTCAATATTGTTTTCTTGTTGTCATAGCTTGTCGTGCGTGCGGCAGCAAAGGGAACATTTAAATATTTAGAATTTCTCTCCGGTGCGGATGAAATGCGTGACCTCAATTCGTGATCTCAATCTCTTTCAGGAGCCTTTCTGCCTGTGTCTGCCAGCCGCGCTGCTGACAGCCCTGCTCTTTCACCCGCGGTCCGTAGGTGTGTGAATTAGCATTTAAACGGAGCGTGCGGCTTTCCCTGCCTCGTATGTTAGGTAATATTGTTACGTCACTTCTGCCTTAAGGCTTTCACATTTTTTAAAGTCTTAATTTCTGTTGAATCCAGAGGCTGGGGAAGCTGTCAGAACTATTGGAGAGGCCTCCATTTGAAGTGGAAATGGCTCCTTTTTTCCATCTCTTTAAAGACCGTGGATTTGAAGGGCATCTCAATCTCCTCGTGCGAGAGAAGCCAGGAGACCTCTTGACTCTCGAGTACCTGAGTTAAGGGAGCCTGAGAGTTTGGGCAGACTCTTCCAAGTGCTACCAGTTATCGGCGATATTGTTTGTCAGTTGCCTGTGTAGAGCGGCTATTGTGTGGTATTTTGTCAGTATTTCTGCTGCGTACGTTGTAGGGGGGAGTTTGAAGGGGGGGGGCGGTGTTGGCCGGGGGCTTTGAGACCTACAGTTAAACGGCTGGAGAGGCAAGCTGCTTTAAACAAAATGGCCTCCCTCATCAGCATGAATCTGTGCTTTATTGTTTTTATAAGGCCGGCTGCATTACCTGCGGAGAGCTCTATTCCTGGTCAGCGTGAGGTGCGTATGAGAGTTCAGCGAGGAATAAAATATGCAAATAAAATCCCTTTCTGCGCGCAATTATAGGTTAATGGCCTGGATACGGAAAGTGGTTTTATTTTGCGCTACGCCATCTGTTTGTTTGGAACGAGCGAGAGGTCTCCATTCTGCCTTCTCTGGGTTATCATTATTATTGTCGCTGTTGTTGTGGTTATTAAACACTCCCAACGCTGTGGTGTGTGTGCGTATGTGACTGCTAGTGTGTGTCTGTGTATATGTGTGTGTGTGTGTTTACGTGTGTGCCAGTGTGTATGAGAGGGGTTGAATGAGTGTGAATGTGTACATGTGTGTGTGAGAGGGTGGGAGTGAATGTGTGTCCGTGTCTCTGTATGTGTATGTGTGTGAGAGAATGTTCATCTATGAGAGAGAATGTGTGTGTGTGTGTGTGTGTGTGTGTGTCTGTCTGTGTCTGTGTGTCTCTGTGTCTGTGTCTGTGTGTGTGTGTGGTAGGCATTTCTCCATGGTTAAACACTGTATTCAGGTTGATGGGTGTAAATGCTGCACGCTGAGTCTGTCCTGGAACATATCCTCCTCCGTTACCTATCTCCTCCATTCCCCTATCCTGACGTCTGTCTCCCTCGCTTTCTCCTGCCCTTCATAAGCAGCTGTGTTTGTTCTCCGATCCGCCTCTCTATCTCTCACTCTCTCTCTCAACATATAAAGCGGCACAGTATTGACTCCTCCGTGTAGGCGAATGCGCTTGCAGGATTACCCATGATCCCCGTCTCTGCTCCTGGCTCACGTCACCGTGTTTGCACACGTTTGCACGTCTGCGGTGTATCCGGACACGCGTGCTCATGTGCGCCAGCGTGTGCATGCTGTTAAAGATAAGCTGAAATCTAAATTCCTCAATTTAGTCAATTCTTCACAACCATACGAACACGTCCTTAATTACATATTGCAAAAAATGTATACAGTTGTAACATACAAGTTGTTTTCCATCCACTTCCTGGAAAATGCCGTTTGATAAGATTTGACGTCATCGTGTACCAGTCTGTCAATCAAGTACCTGTCAATTTTCCATTCCCCTCCAATCATTATCCTTTCCGTACAGTGGCACACATTCCTCATTTGACGTCAGTGAAATTCACTCCCCACCCTTCAGAAATTCCCCCGAAAGATCTGTTTAACTCTGTATACGTCATATCACCGAAGCTAGCGTCTTTAAGCTGTAACTGGACCGAGGGCGCTGAGGGGTGAGGGGTGTGTGTGTCCCCTCTCCCTCCCCGGGGGAATCGGGGCTGTTAGCGGTCACATCAGCTGGGTCTCGCTCCGCCAGCGAATGGACCCGCGGATACAGTGTTGTTACGGCAACAGAGCGTGATGTCAGAGCTGGACCGGAAGGGGAGCCAATTAAGTAATACGGGCCAATTAGAGTGAGTGTACCCCGGAGACCGGTTTGGGGGGGGTTATGAGGTTACAGAGGCCGTGGAGGGGGGGGTATTGGAGTAATGAGCAGATCAGTGGGGGGCTGTGGTGCTGTCACTGAAGGTAGGAATAGACTGTGTGTGCGAGTGTGTGTGTGTGCGCGCGTTTGTGTGTGCGTGCGTGTAAGACGGAGAGAGGAAGCAGCAGTTAGGGTACTGGACTCTCAGTCCCCACAGTCCCTTATAAAGTGTTAAAATGGCGGCCATGTTTGTAGGCTCATCGCTTCAGTGTGAGCGGGAATGACAGTGCGCCAGCCAGGGTCAGCCGGCCGGTCAGCAACCCCGAAACACAGAGGGCGTGGTCATGGGCTGCTGGGCGAGACCGCTTATGACCCCCTCCTCCGCAGAAAGAACAGCGTCCATTTTCTGACCAGCTGAGTGAGAGAGAGAGAATAGAGAAAGGAGAAAGAGAGAGAGAAATTATGGGGTGGTTTAAAGAGAGGATAGGGGGTGGAGAGATAGAATGAGCAGGGGAAGGATAAAAGGTGAGAGAGATGTGGGCAGAGAGGGGAGAGGCGAGATGGAGATGGATACGGGGAAGGAAGGAAGGAGTAATGGAGAGGATTGTGGGATGGAGGAGGGAGCGGTGAGGGTGAAAAAGTGGGGGAGATAAGGGGAATGAAGAGGAGAGGAGAGGGAGGAGGAGTGCAGGAGAGAGGAGAGGAGCGGTGAGAATGGGATGTTGAAATGAGCTGCTGGGGGGGTCGCTATGGTAATGAGGGGATTAACTGTAGCCATCGCCGGGGGCAACCGCACAGGCCCTCAAACACTCCTCTAATTACTGCAGGTGAGCCTCAATCAGGAGCAGGAGGTCAGCAGAGGTCACACCGGAGTGTGTGCGTGTGCATGTGTGCGTGTGTGTTACACACCATGGTGTGTGTGCATGTGTATTAGACACCATATTGTGTGTGCATGTGTATTAGACACCATATTGTGTCTGCGTGTGTGTGTGTGTGTATTAGACACCGTATTGTGTGTGCATGTGTATTAGACACCATATTGTGTCTGCGTGTGCACATTACACACCATAGTGTGTGATTTACATGCCATATTGTGTATTGTGTGTGTCTCTGTATATGTCCACATTTATATATTTAAAGTAGAAAAAAAACTGACTGAAAGGGTTAAATTCGGGGCTGATTCAGGCACTATTCGGGTGCTATTTGGATGATTCAGAGATGATTCTTCTTCTTTTCTTCTCTCTCCTCCTCTGTGGGCACACCACAAACTATTCATCCCTCTGCTTTGACCCCCCAGTCTCTCTGTGGGGTAAGTTGAATTCATGCTCATTGCATGCAGCGTCAGTGCCTGGTGATGTCATCACTCAATGCCGAGGGCTCCGTGATGGCTCAATGCATTTTGGGAAATCCAGATTTTTTGTAAAAGTTGGTGTGTCAAACATGCAGTACTGTGTTTGGCACTAGTTTAAGAACAACCATGATAGTCCAAAAAGAAAGCCCCTTGTGTAAAAGAAATTACAACAACAACTCGCTGGATGAGAGCTTACAGTAAGTCTAGCAGACATCCGACGGGATAAACATCCTGCAGCAAAATCGCTGCTTTCTAACCACAGCTATTCTGTTTAAATATTCCATTTTAATATTTGCAGTGAATTTGTAATAAGATTTACGGTGAGCTTTGAGTGCCTTTCAGCGTCGGAGAATATAAAAGCAAAAGCCGGCAGTTGAAATAAACATGAAAACAAAACGCTAACGTGAAATGGTGTTTTTACAGGGGATTATTAGAACAGTGTTGTTTGTATCTGTCGGAGGCTGTTGAATTTTATGGAGGTGCACGCAGACGTACTGCAGATTACTGTGTTATCTTCTAGAGCAAGGATCACAAACTCGCATCCAATTCTAGCCCTGGTTTTCTTTTTTCTCAGGGGCTGGGCTCAGGAACGAGCTCACAGACAGGGGCTGGGCTCAGGAACGAGCTCACAGACAGGGGCTGGGCTCAGGAACGAGCTCACAGACAGGGGCTGGGTTCAGGAACGAGCTCACAGACAGGGCAGGGGCTGGGCTCAGGAACGAGCTCACAGACAGGGGCTGGGCTCAGGAACGATCTCACAGACAGGGCAGGGGCTGGGCTCAGGAACGAGCTCACAGACAGGGCAGGGGCTGGGTTCAGGAACGAGCTCACAGACAGGGCAGGGGCTGGGCTCTGGAACGAGCTCACAGACAGGGCAGGGGCTGGGCTCAGGAACGAGCTCACAGACAGGGGCTGGGCTCAGGAACGAGCTCACAGACAGGGCAGGGGCTGGGTTCAGGAACGAGCTCACAGACAGGGGCTGGGCTCAGGAACGAGCTCACAGACAGGGGCTGGGCTCAGGAACGAGCTCACAGACAGGGCAGGGGCTGGGTTCAGGAACGAGCTCACAGACAGGGGCTGGGCTCAGGAACGAGCTCACAGACAGGGGCTGGGCTCAGGAACGAGCTCACAGACAGGGCAGGGGCTGGGCTGAGGGACCCAGTCGAGGGGAAAGATTTAACTGCCGGCCTGTGTGACATGAGCGGAAGATGCACTGCTGTGCTGCTTATTTATTTAGTGTGTGTGTGTGGTGTGTGTGTGTGTTTTTTCCTTCTTCCAACTGCTTGCTCGCTAACTATCTTCCCTTCTTCTTTTCCTCTCTCCCTCCCTCTCTCTTCTCTCCGTGGCCTGTCTGCTGAACAGACTTTGTGTCAGCAGTCTCTCTCCTATTGCACTCTCCCTCCCCCTCTCTCTTGTTCCCTCTCATCTCTCCTCCTCTCTCCCTCTCTCCTCTTTTCTCTTTCTCTGTCTCTCTTCTCTCTTCTCCTCTCCCCTCTTCCCCCCCTCTCTGCCCCTCTCCTCTCATCTCCCTCTCTCTCTCATGCCCTCTCTGCACCGTGTCTTCCTCCCTGTTATCAGAGCGATGCCCCCCCTTCTGACGTGTGTTTAGCCTCTCAGTGTCCTGATGGGCCCATAGTGAGCCCCTCCCCCATCTTCGCACACACACACACACACACACTCACACACAGGGGTGTTATTTGCGTGTTCCTCTTCCAGCCGGTCAGCTCCATTAATTTTTGATGGCATCAGCTCATTCTCTCTCCTCTCACCTCTGACAGCTCTGACATCTCTCTCCCGACTACCAGAGTCAGCACTCCACTTTCTCCTCCTGCCGTTTCCCCGAGAGATCGTGTATCTCTGTGACTGTGTTCAGCTCTAAGGGAGGTGTAGCTCTACGCTTGTGTTCAGCTCTAAGGGAGGTGTAGCTCTACGCTTGTGTTCAGCTCTAAGGGAGGTGTAGCTCTACGCTTGTGTTCAGCTCTAAGGGAGGTGTAGCTCTATGCTTGTGTTCAGCTCTAAGGGAGGTGTAGCTCTACGCTTGTGTTCAGCTCTAAAGGAGGTGTAGCTCTACGCTTGTGTTCAGCTCTAAGGGAGGTGTAGCTCTACGCTTGTGTTCAGCTCTAAGGGAGGTGTAGCTCTACGCTTGTGTTCAGCTCTAAGGGAGGTGTAGCTCTACGCTTGTGTTCAGGTCTCAGGGTGATGTAGCTCTACGCTTGTGTTCAGCTCTAAGGGAGGTGTAGCTCTACACTTATGTTCAGCTCTAAGGGAGGTGTAGCTCTACGCTTGTGTTCAGCTCTAAGGGAGGTGTAGCTCTGCGGTTGAGTTCAGGTCTAAGGGTGGTGTCACTCTGGTTGCATTCAGGTCTAAGGGTGGTGTCACTCTGATTGTGTTCAGGTCTAAGGGTGGTGTTGCTCTGCGGTTGTGTTCAGCTCTAAGGGGGGTGTAGCTGTGAGGTTGCATTGAGGTCTAAGGGCGGTGTAGCTCTGTGGTTGCATTCAGGTCTAAGGGTGGTGTAGCTCTATGGTTGTGTTCAAGTCTGTGGGGAGGGTTTTTTTGTCCCCATGGCAACAAGACGGCAAATTACCGATGCTCAGTACCATAGCCTGTCCATACCAATGAATTTCACTGTTCCATCTGGCTGTCCAATCACCACTGTGCAATTACGACATTGTCTGCGACATAACAAAATTCTTGAGGTGCACGACACGGGAGAACAAAAGTGTTGTGCAAAACTTTTTTTCTGTTAAGAGTACGTTTTTTTTTTTTTGCTGCTGGCCTCAATAGGGTCGTGCTACAAAAAGGTAGTGTACAGTAAATCCATGTTAAGGCCTGTGAATCCCCAGGTTGAACTGAAGGCTTGTGAGGATTTTGCTTTCGCTTGAGAAGGCTTCAGTCTGGCTAATCAAGTGCAGGGCTGAGAGAGGAAGCTCATCCATTATTAAGTGTAATGAAGAGGTCCGTGGTGGCTGCTTGAGCTGTGGCAGGGTGACAGCGGCCTTGTTAACAAAGAACATGGCGGTTTGGAGCTTCCTGTTTCCCTGGTGTCTGTTAACGCACGCGATAATGCTGGTGCTTTCTCTCCGAGCCTGTCTGTAAGTTTGCTAGGGTTTGTGTGTATGTGTGTGTGGGTGTGTGTACGGATATGAACGTCTGTGTGCCTGCGTGTATGTGTGCATTTGTGTTAGAGACTTTGTGTTTGTGTGTGTGTGGGAGTTTGAGTGTGTGTGTGTGGGGGGGGGGTATGCATGTGTGTGTGGAGGGAGTATGATTATGTGTGTGTATGTGAGTGTGTGTGTGTGCAGGGGTGGGGTGTATATGAGGGAGTACGATTATGTGTGTGTGTGTGTGTATGTGAGTGTGTGTGTGTGCAGGGTTGGGGGTGATGTCGATCTTTGGCAGTCCTTGGCAGTCCAGGCTGTAAAGTGTAGGGGAGGACTTGTCCGCTGTGATTGGCAGGCAGAGGAAGGGCTTTGGAATGGCAGTCGTCTCCGGTGAGATGTGACAGGATTGCCTGACAGGCCACCGCGCTCCCTGTCAGCTCTACATCCAGACTTCTCACCTGCAAACATCAATCTCCAGGAAGCCAGTGAGCTTTATTTCCAAATTCCAGCAAAACTTTTTATTTTTTACTTTTTCCGCCTAGGGGGAAACATTTATTTTTTTAGTGTTTTTCCGGGTTGATGAAGTGCTGGAACACAAAGCGGACACGATGTTCTGTCAGTGTTAATAATCTCAATCAGCGGTTGGACCAGGCAGTTTGGCTGTTCCGCTCCGGAGAGATGGGGGGGGAGGGGGGTTCCGGCGTTCCCGTTCCGTGATTAACGGCCAGCCCAGACCCACGGAACACTGCTCTCAATTATTAATGCGCTCTGTGGGGTCCTGGCTTGTGATGATTCCGGAAGGGTGAAAGGCTACGAAGACTAGGGAAGGGGAAATGACGGCAGTGGTGCGTCCAGATAGCCAGCTCTTCTGCTGAAGGGCCGATCGAACGTCTGCGTTTCAATGCAAATAAAGGCCTGTGTTTATATGTTCAGGTTTTCAATATTTGAGTACGTTATTTACACTGTTCTAACATTTGTTCTCGTGTATTTTCCAAAGGCAGTATTCAAGTGACGGTCCTTCAGACCTGGGCTCATGCAGTATTTGTTTTAGATTCACGCTCCTGATTCCCGTTGATTTTGACTGCATTTAAACCTGCAAGGAGGAGTGGAAGGGCGGGG
>NC_083765.1:45543083-45585583 GCF_963514075.1 Conger conger | reverse complement strand
CTTGGTGTGTGTGTGTCTGTGAGTGTGTGAGTGTGTGATTGTGAGTGTCTATACATCACACCTACGCCCCCTCCCCCTCCCCTAAACACATGCATTCTCACGCCCTTGCATTCAACTAGGTGCTCACACACACAGACACACACTCTCTAACACAGACACACACACACTCTCACAGAGACACAAACACACACACATATACACACTCTCATGCAGACACACACAAGTGCACACACTCACAGTTATAGAAAGGAGACATACTCAAACATTACTCTCCAGAGAATTTATTGAGTGGCACTGAAGTGTATGGGTGAACTTTGACGCCCCCCTGTTAAACAGATCCCATTCCCTCCACCGCATCGCGAGAATGTGAACTCATCTTGCGTGCGTGAGTGTTTGACCCTGCCCTGTGACCCCTCCCCGTAACCCCGCCCTGTGACCCCGCCCTGTAACCTTGCCCTGTAACCATACCCTGTAACGCCCTGTAATGCCTTGTGTGCGAGGCTCTGAAAAAATGCTGAGAAAAGAAATTCCATCACTTATCGATTTTAGTTCTTGCTCAGGCTGAAGTGGTCCACTGAACACAATCAAGAGTCTCACACCTGGAGCGTGTGTGTGTGTGTGTGTGTGTGTGTGTGTGTGTGTGAGAGAGAGAGAGAGAGAGAGAGAGACAGCGCATGCGGGTGTGTGTTTCTGTGAGTGTGTGTGTGTGTGAGTGTGTGTGTGAGAGAGAGAGAGAGAGAGAGCGCATGTGGGTGTGTGTTTCTGTGAGTGTGTGTGTGTGTGTGAGTGTGTGTGAGCGTGCATGTGTGTGTGTTTCTGTGAGAGTGTGAGAGTGTGTGTGTGTGTGTGAGTGAGAGCGTGCATGTGAGTGTGTGTTTCTGTGAGTGTGTGTGTTTCTGTGTGCCTGCTTGTGAATATGACTATGACTGTACGGGCGTATATCCTGGTCCTGGGGCCATTCCCGCTCTGGGTGAAGCAGCATTAATGTGTGAACAGCCGGTATGAGGCTGTGGCAGCGTGGGGTTCAGGGAGGCGCTTGAATATAAAACAGCAGTCGCCATCGCCGCTGCGGCCCGGGGGTCGTGCTCGACGCACTCTGGTCTGAATTTCTCCGGCTGCGGTGTGGAGACGGCACTGAGATATGAGGCCTGGTGCGGTGGCCATTTTGAATGTTTATCCCCTAGCTCCAAGCCCCTTTGTTATCTCCACAGCAGGGAGGGAGAGGGAGAGAGAGAGAGAGGCTTTCAGGAGAATGGTAAATGGTTGGCATTTATATAGCGCCTTTATCGAAAGTGCTGTACAATTGATGCTTCTCATTTTCACCCATTCATACACACACACCAACAGCGATTGGCTGCCATGCAAGGCACCAACCAGCTCTTCAGGAGCATTTGGGGTTTAGGTGTCTTGCCCAGGGACACTTCGACACAGCCCGGGCGGGATCGAACCGGCAACCCTCCGGACGACCGCTCTTACCTCCTGAGCCGATGTCGCGGAGAAGAGAGGGCAGGCTGGGAGTGTGCTTCTGCCGGTCAGCGCGCACCTGTGCTGGGAGAGTGCGTGTAGCGTCTGCCTTCCTTGGCTGTGACGCGTGTAAAGGGGAGGTGTTGAGTGAGGGAGAGATCCCCGTCCGCTCAGGATGGCTGAGAGGCCGTCCGGCTGTGTTGGTGTGGGAGTTTGATGTATTTATTTTATATTTATATTTATATTTTTTGATAATGTTCAAATTGTTGACATGTCAGTCACTCTGACCTGGGCTCGCGCTGAAACGACGGACGGAGGCTGTGGTCTGTGTTCCAAGCGGTCAGGCCAGTTGCCATGGATTTGTTTTGGCCTCTATCTCTCTCTCTTTCTGTCTCTCTCTTTCTCTCTTTCTCTCTTTCTTCCTCTCCCTCTCTCAGTTCAGTTCTCTTCGGTTCAAATGCTTTATTGGCATGATATATTTCAAAATACATATATTGACAAAGTCTCGTGAGAACAACAACAGCAGAATGGTTGGCATTTTCACAACAAGCAACAATCAATCATAGCAACAGTAATGGAAAAAACAACAATAATTCAGCAACAACAATAAAAACAATAACCCCATAAATGGCACTGATATAACATGTATGAACGATTAACTATTATATGATTTAATTTATTATTGTATTTAATACATATTCTCTCTCTCTCTCTCTCCCTCCCTCTCTCTCCTGTAACCAGTTTATGCATGCTCACCTTAATTTGACCTGGCTAAGTGTTTGGGCTCAATCAAAAAGCTTTTACCTCCAGTAGCTGCTGGGGCGGTCAGAATGCCATTATGGGCAATTTAGCACCATTAAGAGGCCCGCTTTCTCCACGCGCGTGTTCCGATCTGCGATGGGCCCGGTCAGGTGGGGGGTGTTGTGGAAGACGGACCTGCTTGGTAAACATTTTCTGACAGTGAAAAAGATGGAAGAACAAGCTCCTGTGTGCGTGTATGTGTGCATGCATATGTGAGTGTGTGTGTGTGTGAGTGTGTGTGAGTGTGGGTGTGGGTGTGTGTGTGTGTGCATGCATATGTGAGTGTGTGTGTGTGTGTGAGTGTGGGTGTGGGTGTGTGTGTGTGTGCATGCATATGTGAGTGTGTGTCTGTGTGTGTGTGTATCCTTGTTTGGCTGTGTGCATGCGTGTGCTTGTGCATGTGCCGTGTCAGCAGATACCCGTTAAAGAATGGCTGTCAGGTGTTTTTACCTGGCCTGGTCCGCAGGGCCTCCACGGGCGCTGATGTCTGTGTTCGTCCTTCAGAACCGCTTCACCGGGGGGTCCCGGGACTCCGGGAGCGGAAGCACTGCTTTCATCAGCGCTCCCGTTTTGAAGGATACAGATAGACTCGCGGGGTACCTTTGATAAAATCATCAAAAATTTAGCAGCTGGCTCGGTCTGGAGGTGTTAACGAGCGTTTGGGCGCAGCAGGTTAGCGGGAGAGCGGGGAGTCGCGGCTTTGTTTCGCAGCTTCTACCCGCCAGTGCTCGCCAGATCTCCCAGCATGCACCTGGCTGCCACCGCTCACTTTGGTTCCCCCCTCCCACGCCAATCTACACCCCCCTCCCCCACCACTCTGCTGTTACACGGCCCTGCTGTAATATGAACTGGTCAACCAGCTCGTGCTGGTAGCTTGTCTGAGCTGGTTGACCAGCTGCCAGCTGTTTCAAAACATAGCTTGAGCCGGTCTAACTATGTTAAGCTGGGAGGTGGTCTGAACTGGTCAACCAGCTACCAACTGTTTCAAAACCTGGCTTGAGCTGGTCAAACTATGTTAAGCTGGGAGGTGGTCTGAACTGGTCAACCAGCTACCAGCTGTTTCAAAACCTAGCTTGAGCTGTTTTCTCAGCAGGGAGAGCACCCCTTTTCCTCCCATCTCACCCCCAGTGTCCGTGCCGTCCCCCCATCTCCCATAAGCCTCCTCTCCTCTCCCTTCTCTGTGTGATGCCGTTGCCGTCGGTAGCCCGGCACTCCGGCAAAGCCTTGTCGTTGCGCAGTGATTCCTCTCCACCGCTGCCACGGTAATTAATCCGCGTAAACCGCCGCAACGACAAGGCTTCTGCCAGTGTGGGGCGAGTACACAGACGGCACCTGCCATCCACCCTACAGTCAGACGGGTGAGGATCGCTAGGAGGTTGAGTTATTTTTACCTGACTGCAGCCAACCTGGATGGAGTCCGATAAAGAAGTGTGGGGGGGGGGTGGTTGCTGTTTTTCAGAATTAACTCTTTTCCTGACATTCATTTCGCTCACCGCTTTTGGCATATGAGCCGTAGTCTTGTGCGGACTGGGTCCGGGGTTTCGTGGGCGTGTATTGTTGCTAAATGACAGAGTTCAGATGAGTTCTCCGCTCGCTGCTGGAACGAGACTGTCAGTCTGACGGGCGGAGAGACTCCTCCGTACGCAGCCTGCCGATGACCTGCCAGCACCCCGTTCCCCCCGGCCGCCGTCGACGTGGAAACCGCGCCTCGCGGGTGAGGGGGAGGGGGGGGTTAATCTAACGGGAATAGCTGAAATGAGCAGCTCTGCCGGGTGATTGGCTGTTGACACCAGGGAAATGACAGTTGGGACTGTTGCGAGCCCTGGCCTGTTGAGGGTTGCCCGGCAACAGAAGTGTTGCTAGTGTGAACTGCATTAAAACCCCCCAATCCGCCAGCCGATTTCATCGCACCCTTTAGTGCCTGAGAAAACGCTCGCCGTGTTCTTCCCCTTCCTGGGTTTACCTTCCACTGCATCAATCTTGCCCGGCAATAAATCACCCCCACTTATTGCCTCACTCTGCAGACCAAATGCACTTTCAATCCGCTGAAATGTAAATGTTATTTTGTGCGTGTGTATGTTTTGAATGGTTATAGGAAATGACTATTTTGTTTGTGAGACCTTTGGTTATTGAACCTGTAGTTTAATACCTTTAGGGTGAGGATATTTTATAAAATACTATAATAAATTTAATCGTACAATAGTTTATAGTTAATGAAGGTTATAATGGTGTCTCGACTCTCCGCTTTAATTTGAGGGTATTACATGTGCTTGGTAAACATCTCACACTCATGGAGTGAGCTGTGTTGAAGTAGAATCGTTAAAATTCTGTCAATGTCCAAATACTTACAGACCTCACTGTAGTCTATAATCGATGTGTAGATTATACCCTGGTCCACACATCATTAAAATATGCAATAATGCATCGTTTGTGTAACTATAGTAATAATAAATATTCATAATATGCCAGTGGGATCAGATTGTAAAAACCCAACACAAGGTTTTACAATATGCTTCGTTGAAGAAGGAGTAACAGAACGTAACATAAGGATGAGAACCGGCTGTTCTGCCCAATGATACTCACCATTTTCCTACCAGTAACGTGTACCTATTGCTTAGTTTACAAAAAACCTACACATGGTATCAAGCCTGGTCTTGAAACCCCTCCAGAGTTTCAGCCTTCACTACATGACAAAACAAGCTATACAGTGACCACTCTGTGTGGAAAAATACTTCCTAATGTCTGTGCAGAATTCCACTTTTGCATGTATGCTCCTACATAAAATAGAAATTATGGCAGTAACCTTATGTACCAGTTTCTCATCCTCGTAACCCTCTCCCTCCCTCTCCCCCCCTCTCTCTCCCTCCCCCTCTCTCGCTCTCTCTCTCCCCCCCCCTCTCTCTCTCTCTCTCTCTCGCGCTCTCTCTCTCTCCCCCCCTCTCTCTCCCCCTCTCTCGCTCTTTCTCTCCCCCTCTCCCCCCCCCCCCCCTCTCTCTTTCGCTCTCTCCCTCCCCGGTAGACTCCGGCGCCAGCAGAACCCGGGCCTGTTTGGGAATTTGAGCTCGTCGCGGTTCGGGCGGGAGAACCCGGACGGGCCAGCTAGCGACCCGGACGAGGAGGAGGAGGAGCTACAGATCCAGATCGCCTGACGAGCAGAACCCCGCATCAGCCGGGACGGACGGACAAGACAAACGGACACACAGACTCGACCCTACGTCGGGTTCCACTTGGGCAGGGCCCACAAACTCCTCAGCGCCCCTCCCCTCCCCCTGCCACTCCCCCTCTCCCCTCCCCTCACGCACACCAGAGAGCTGGGAATGCTGGGATTGAAAATAACTCGATCACTCCTCCCAGAAGTTCTCTCGTGTGTTGGTGCTTGAACAGCTTCCACAGAGTGAAGAGAACCCTGTCCCTTTGCCCCACCCCTCCCCACCCTGATGGCGCACTCTGATGATGTCACTGCCACACCGTAGCGACACGCTCCTGTGTTCCCGTTCTCGTCGCAGGCCTGGGGCCTCCCGCACGGCCTGTGCAACATTGCGCTTTCTTCTTCTTCTCGTGTCTTGGCTGGAATGTGTGTTCAGTGCGGGATTGTGGGGACTGTAGTTGAGTCACCGGGGTCATTCATTTGCTTGTTTATTGGCTGCATGGGATGTCGAAACGAGGAAGAGAAGTGAAAAGGAAGGATGTAGAGCTGTTGTTTCTCAGCCCTGGGGGGGGTGGGGGGTGGGGGGTGTTCCTCTGCATCGTTCTGGACTCATAATCATACCCCCCAGCCTCTTGCCCCCGTCTCTCTGCAGTAGTTACCCTCCCCAATGCCACTCTGGGGGAGGCACCACAGGGCTAGTGGGGGCCATTCATCCTGTAAGCAATAAGACTTCCCCCTGCTTCTGTTACGCGTCTGTATGGGGACCAAACCATCTGTACTGGGCACTGTATAGGACGTTATTTATCTGTTGTTTAATATTGAACTGTACTGCAGTGTTTTTTGTTTTTGTATCTAGCTCTATAAATGTGTATTACCTGACTCTGTGTCCGTGCCCTGCTGCCCCGCTCTCCTTCCTCATCAGAGAGGGGCCTCTTCCTCATCTTCTTCATCCTCACCTTTATCCTTCTCTGACAGCTCAGTCTGCAGCTGCTGAGGAGAGTGTGGAAATTGAGCGTGTTTGTGTGTGTGTGTGTGTGTGTGTGTGTGTGCGTGTGCGTGCGTGCGTGCGTGTGCGCGTGCGCGTGCGTGCGTGCGTGCGCGTGCGTGTGTTTGCTCCTGTGTGTGTGCATGAGTTCCTGTGTGTGTGTGTGGGCATGTGGGGGTGTGTGTGTGTGGTATATGTGCGCATGTGTATGTGTTTGTGTATGCGTGTTTGTGTGTGTGCGTGCATGTTCCTGTGTGTGTGCATGTGTTCCTGTGTGTATGTGGTCGTATGTGTGTGTGTCTGTGCGTGTTTGTGAGTGTGCGTGTTCCTATGTGTGTGGTGTGTGTGTGCATTTGAGTGCGAGTGCGCATACGTGTGTGTGTGAAGGTGTGGGGGGGTGGATGTGTGTGTGTGAGTGCACGTGTGCACAGGGATGCCTATCTGGTCTTTGGAAGAGGACGGTCACTTCTGACCAGAGAGAGGCGTTGCTATGGAAACGCCCCCCCCAAAGTGAAGAACATTCGACCTTGAGAAGCGCATGGGAGCAGATGGGTACAAATTTAGGTGATTCTGTTACCTTTCAAACTCATTCCATTTTGATATCTTTAGTATTGAATAAATGCCAGTGTTATTTATGAAGTGGGAGAAACGGCTGTGGCGCACCGGGCCGCTGTTCCCCCCGCACCGCACGCGTACGGGCGGATTCCCGGCCTTAAAGCCCTCTCCACAGCTCATTATGCCCTGCCCGAGGCGGCCTGACCCCAGGTCAGGGCTTCGCCCGCTCTCGCTCCGAGCCGTGTGCGAAACGGCAGTGTTCAGCGCCTCGCTTCCCCGTAATGCGCGCCATCAAAACCCTGAACCCATCCCAGCGCGGGGTCAGAAAAGCACTGTTAATGCAGCGGTCTGTAAAAGCCTATAAAGTCCATACTCACTGCGGTACGACCGTAATACACTTCAGCCTTCACGTGACCCTTTAAACTCACCCAGTGTGGGCAGAGAGGCTGCTTCTGAAACAGCAGGGCTGTTAGTCCCACAGTCCTGCTTAGAAACACAACTGCTGCTGGATCTGGCCGTCTAGTTTTCCCCCCCTCCCCCTTCCCCGCTCGTGCTGATTCAACAGGTCGCCGGTGCAATAAAGGAAAAATACTTTCATAAATGAACCGAAAAATTAAACCACTTTCTTGAGGTTCCGGAAAATTGTGCTGCATTTTCACGGCGAAACTACCCTTATGAAGAAATGAATCACATGAAATTTGCTTTTTCAGATGTGAAAATCACAATTTCACATGTGAATGAAAAATGTTCTCGTGGATTAAAATATTCACGTGCCAAAAGAATAGTAGATTACGCAGTGAAGGAGAAAGACTGTTTGGTCTGATTCACATGAGCAACAGTGCCAGACCAGGCTAACAACATTTACAGACAGTTAAGCATTGCAGCAAGATTACAGAGACATTACTGTATATTACAGCGAGTTAAGATGAAACCTCACTTAGCCACTACATCACATAAGTGCTACTATGCCAACTAAGGACAAAAGTACATATGGACTACACCCATAACAAGCTCCTAGAAGAGAGACATAAAGCCATAAAAATATAATCTAAAACCATAAAAGTGCCATAAACGAAATGAGTGTAAAAGGAGGGAGTGATATGAGGTGGGGATGGGAGGGGAACTAAGATGGAGTCTTTAGAGACGGGTCTTCGGTCTGTATCAGAAGATGGCAGAGTTTCTGCAGTCCTGAGCATGATAGGAGACTCCAACTCCCAGCATCCCCCAGGGAGGAGGGTACAGGGGATTATGGGACCAAACGGGGAGACCAATGAGAAACGGACCTGCAGAAGTCCTGATGTACAGTATACTTTGTCACACGATTCTTCGTTTGACAGAAATGTCATTTCCAACTGGAAAAAGACAGTTTTTCTCGGTGTCGCTCACCTCGAGAATTTTATGTAGTGACAATGTCATAATGTCATGAACTGTTGATTGGTCAGCCAGCTCATGAAACACCGAAATTCACTGTCATGTATATATATATTTTAAATATATAATTTTACCAGCTGCCGCAATGTTTTCAAAAACGTAAATGGTAGTTTTGCGTCTTGTTACCTTGGAAACAACCGGGCTTTCACTGCGGAGCTTCAGCGAGGTGAAAAATGAGTGAGTGAGGGTAAATCCGGGACTGGACCAGGGGCCATATGGAGTGGACAGTTAGGAAGAGGCAGGTTTTTCGGGTGTTGTGCTGAAAGGATCTGCACTGCAAGCACGATTGGCTGTCGCCGTTCGTAGGGAGACATCCTTCCCCCCATACTTCTGGAGGAAAGACAAGGTGCTAGCAGAGGAGAGGAGGACACATTTTGTGAGTGTTGGGATGCACCCCTCATGGACTGACGTTCCCCTCAGGCTTCTGCCAGTAGCTATGAGGGCTACGAGAGAGGTCTCCTTCAACCCACAGATTTAGGGAGAGGTGTAGCAGTAAAGGAACACAGAGGAACGTACAGCATAGCCTAAACCACTGGGCTGGTGCTTTCCCTAGTGGAGAGACCTGGGGGTTGGCGTGGGTTTTGTGGTGATCATTGATATGCATATGAACTGAAGACCATTGCCAAGGAGGCTGCCATGTTTGACTTGGCACCAGAGCATGCATCCTTTTTTTGTGCACTGGGGAGGGAGGAATAGGAATTTTAAAAATCTTCTGTGCATTTTGAAGATCTGTCCAAAATATTACAATTTTGCCTGGGTAAATTTGCTGCTTCAATGGGTAAATCCATAGTGTTAAATGGACTTCAATGGGTAAATGCATACTTTTGAATGGACTTTTCAATGGCTCAGTTAGCTTTTTGGCACCAGGGGTGTAATAAGCTGCAATAACTCCGGTAACCAGGGGTTTGTGAGCTTCTGGGGAAACGTCAGTCCCTGATCCCCTGGTGGTGAGGGTTGAAGGATGTGTCTGCTTGTGGGTGCTGTAGGGGGGCCTTAAAAATGATTTTAAAAAACACACATGCGCACACACACTCACACTCGCACACACTCTTAATCAGATGTCAAAATGCTCATTTTTACTGTGGACTCAGTAGATTGTAGGCTGATAGCCCATCCACTCAATTGTCAAGGGTGACAATTTGTTTTATCAGACATAAAAAGACATATAATCATTACCCTCTGGGTGTTTTTTATTGATGAAATCAATCATTTCTCGTATTCATTTCAGATCAGAGCATTCATTGAGATGCACCCAATGTATGTTGCGTAGTGCCTCTTGTTATTTATCATACTCCAATCCAGTTACAGTTCCTGTAAAGGGCATGAAAAATAAGGATATTCCTCTCTAAAGGATATTTTAGTCATGTAAATCAAAGCTTGCATAGTCCCTCGCTGCCAATAACGGGTCTAAATCTGTACTGTAGATCATCGTAATCATTATCCGTGCGGGTCTGAATCTTTAAAAGTGTCATAACAGTGAGAGCCGTCTTTTTCCTGCCTGTGCCTTTCGCCCAGTGTGAAATGATGTCCTTGGATTGCAAAATATTGTTTTGCACCACTTGACACAATTCTCTCTATTTTAGTCCTGCAAAATGTTTTCTTCGCTTTCCGTCTTTGTTATTTTTCTGCTCCCACAGACACTTGCAGTCTGTTACAGAGCTTCTCCCTTAGATATTTCATACTCTAAACCTCTGCGCTGCAAGCAAATATTGTTACAGATAGGTAGGAGTGTGCTGTAAGTTTATGCTAAGCTTGTGCACACAGTGGAAAGGTAGTTTGTGAAATATAAAAGTTTAACAGAAACCTACCATATTCACATTGTAAATATGGCTTGTGACATTTAACATTTTTAGTACCTTTAGAAGTAGTTGTACAGTTGTAGCCAGCAAAATGACCAGTGGTAATTCACCTCTAACAGAGTACATACTGTATGATCCCCAACTGGCTTTATATGCACTCAGTAAAAGTTAATTTACCACTGAGCATTTTAGCATGTAGTTGTTTCATGAACATTAAGTTTCTTGTTTGGATCAACTGTGCAAAATGACAGGAAGATAAAAGGTATATGAGTGACCACTGCCAGGAGCTCTTTTAATGTTTTTTAAAGGTACAATAGGTCATTTTTGACTTCTATCTAGGTCAAGAGAGGAATAGCAGCAACAAAAACCCTCAAACCACAACACTGCTCATCCCTCCCCCTTCCCTGTAAACGCACTGATGTTGAAACGCCATTGGCTGTGGCAATTAGGACCAATTTTCAGCCAATGAGCTTTAATTATTGTACAGTTATACAATGTTTTGGTACAGAGTGTCAGGCTGTCAACTGTGTATTTTGAAACCTGTATTTAAGGACTATAAACAAAGGCAGAGGGTGAGTCAACATGTCAGTGAGCCTTTTTCAATGATTGGAAGGGATTTACAATGGTCTTGTATCAATGTTCTAATACCAAATTCTTACCTATTGCACCTTTAAGGTTTTTATTTTTTGTTTTATTTCTCTTTTTTTACACAACTTAGCTCCATTGCCACAGAGCTGTGTCCCTGTTGTTACCCTGTGTAACTGTATTATTATTTTTTAGGCGTTGCCCCTAACAGCCCACCCTTCCCCAGTATCGACATCAGTCTGAGGTCTTGGATCAGAACCATGCCTGGAGGTCTTATGTTAAAAGATAAATAGTTGGTATTTATATAGTGCCTTTATCCAAAGCACTGTACAATTGATGCTCCTCATTCAACCATTCACACACAAATCAACAGCGATTGGCTGCCATGCAAGGCACCAACCAGCTCGTCCGTAGCATTTAGGGGTTAGGTGTCTTGCTCAGGGACACTTTGACACACCCAGGGCGGGATCGAACCAGCAACCCTCCGACTGCCAGACAACCGCTCTTACCGCCTGAGCCAATGTCACCCCTTATATCTGTATCATGCCTGGACCCTCAGAAGGGCTAACATCACAGAGTAGCCTTCTCCGCCAGGTCCCCCCAAAACCAGGGAAGCCCAGGGACCCAACACAAAATCAGAACGGTAGGATTCACCTAGGATTTTTGGTTTAGAAACTGGTCGGGTCCATTACAACACACACACACACACACACACACACACACACACACACACACACACACACAGTGTATGTACATGTTTGTATAATGGAAAACATTTCCAGCAGTAAAGGCACTTTAGTCTTAAGATCGTCATTAGCAGTAGATTAAAGGCAGCATAACCGCACTCAATGGAAAGTAATTTTGGGTCTGGTTATCAGTGGTTCTGTTTGGGTCCGGTACAACGTTTAGACCAATGAAATCCCCTTACCTGGCTGCTGGCCCAGATGCACTGTGAATCTCAATGAAAGCAGCACTAAATGTTCCAGTGTAATATGGCTATATTAGAGAATATTAAAGAATATTCCCAGGATCGTGTGACTGTAATCGTGTGCACAGGGTCTCTTCTGAGATGAAAAGATACTCTTTCCTTTATGAATTATGAAGAGTTTAATAAAGGCCATCATGGATAAAAAGTGGATAGAAAATGTTCCATTATATAATCTCTCGCACTCTTTCTCATACACACACACACACACACACACACACACACACACATACACTCACACTCACACACACACTCTCACACACACGTACACAGTGTATGTACATGTTTGTATAACGGAACATTTCCTGCAGTTCAGGCACTTTAGTCTTAAGATGGTCATTAGCATTGAGGGTTAAAGGAAGCATAAACGCACTCAATGGAAAGTAATCTTCCTCCGTCTAATTATAACGCTGTGAGTATTTCTCTGTGCTGGCGGTTAGTGAGTTCTCTGAGCTCAGGGCTCTTGCAGGGCCGTGGAGAAAAGAGCGGCCATCATCTCCTCACGGCTGTAGAAGTCCTGCCCTCTGCAGTCTGTCTCAGTCCACGCTGACGTCTGTTCTGGTTTCTCTGCTGCTCCGTGAATTTATAGTGCTTTTACTCCTGTTCGGGACTACAACTCCCATCAGTGCCCTGGCGGAACCGTTCCACCGCTCCCACCACTCAATCAAATAAATGTGTTTTCCCAGAATGCATTGCTGTACTGTTCCTGGTGCCTCTGAGCCCAGGAGAAGTTTATTTAATTTTGATTTAAAGCCGCGGTCTGGTCCTGGGGCTGGTGGAGCGTTGCGTCTCTGTACCGTCTCTCGGCAGTGTAGGTGTGCAGGTCATGGTTTTCAGCGCAGTGTAGTCTCCTTACAGGCTAAAGCAAACCTGCTAGCCCAGCAATCCACCCCACACAGCGTTTTCCATAACCAGAGTTCAGTAGAATAATTTCATCTAGTCTTAAATTGGAAATTAGAAAATGAATCAAAAGTAATAATCCACCAGGATACCTTCAATGTATTGCTCAGTACCCAATTTTGTTTTGTTTTATTGTAACCCAGCAACACACACACCCACACACACACACACACACACACACACACACACACACACATACACACTCGCTCGCTCACACACACACGTACACACATGCATGTACACACACACACACACACACACACGCACGCACACACACACACTTATAAATAGTGCATCACCAACTTACCATTCGCTGGTTGCTGTGCTTTTATAATATCACCAATGCTTCGCTGTGTCTTTCTATGAAGACGATCACATTTCAGCAACGTTGTGAGAATGTTATGGGCACGTTGAGCCTCCATCCGTATGCGCTGTAATGCTTTCTTGCTCTGGTATTAAAGACCAAGTCGACACATGCATGACTGCACACAATGCATTGCACTGAGGTTCTCAGGCTGTCCGGTAGTCTGATTTGGAACATTACATTAATGGCATTTGGCAGACGCTCTTTTCCAGAGCGACGTACAGTTGATTAGACTAAGCAGGAGACAATCCTCCCCTGGAGCAGTGCAGGGTTAAGGGCTTTGCTCAAGGGCCCAACAGCTGTGCGCATCTTATTGTGGCTACACCGGGATAGAACCACCTACCTTACAGGTCCCACTCATTTACCTTAACCATTATGCTACAGGCCGCCTTCTTTTTGTTATTTAGCTTACATGTTGAATGCTGCATACGTATATACTCTGAAGATTTTAAAGCATTTCAGGTTGGGCAGCTTGACCAGGGAGGTATGACAGAAACAATGCATCTTGGGATTTGAACCCGCAGCCCAACTAGTAGCAAGACCCCATACTCCCATTGACCACAACCCTTTCAAGAGTAAGTTTTAAAAAACAAAAATTTATTAAATTAAGTTCAACTCGCTAACAAAGCACACCTCATTCAACAGCTAGAGATCTTGTTGGGCTGCTAATTCATAGAATCAGCTGTGCCAAATTCGGGTCGGAATTGAAACCTGCAGGACGGTAGATCTCCAGGAACAGGCCTAGGCAGCCCTGAGTAGAAGACGACGGAGAAGAAGTCCGATACATCACGGCCCGTTATTTGTGCCTGGACCCCACGTATCCGTCTGGCCTTTCCGATAATGCTGACCTCGGTGCTAATTCCCCCCTGTTCTCCAGGGTCACGGCATTGCCATCCACACTCAGAAATCCATTACGGCCTGTTTAATACACTTCACGGAGCGAGCACTTAGTCTGCCAGCCGTCATTAAGCCGGGCAAGGCCAGGTTTTCCCATTTAGAAAACTCTTACTGTTATTTCAATGTTCCCATAAACATTGGAGTGGCTTTCTTATATCTTCAGACTGCTGTGAAATATCAATATTCAATTAGGCTTACTTTGTTTCTGACCAAAAGTATTGAAATTGTGGATAACTTTGTAAGTTTTCCGGTTATATAAGAAGCATACTGTTATGTTTATTTGAAGAAGATGTCTGTGTCTTTAGGAAGGGTGGGGGGGTCCAATACTGGTCAACTTTGAGGGCCCCTGTCTCCTGAATGGTTGGTCATTCTGGTTTTTGAAGCCACATTCTAGTACTCTCATATAGGTTAAGATGTATTAAATGAATGTGTTGAAATCTAAAAGGGTATGGTCAGAAAGTGATTGATTTCTGACAGAATGCCCCTCATGTCTCTGCTATGAAATACCAATATTCAATGAGGGCTTGCTTTATTTCTGGCTGTTTGGGTGTGCTGATTCTAGCCTGGATCTCATATCCAAAACCCAGTAAAACCCACTAACACCCTTCCGTCACCGCCAGTGTACAGGAATATGAAACGATGGAAGATGGACAGAAATGTTTGGGTGTTGCGTGGTTGACCAGGGGGTGTCGGTGTCCTGCTCCGGCCCAGCCAGTGAGGCTCCTGCTGAGGCAGAGAGTTTTCTGCTGCACTGCAGATTTCTGGAATGAGTCTCAGGTGCTCCTCGACTGGTGCAGCAGACCCCTCTAACCCCCCTCCCCTTCCCCTCTGTGTTTTTTAAAGTAGATGCAAAACATGTCCCCCGTCCCCCATCCCGTGTCCACTGAAGTTAGTGAGTGCTACAGAATGGCAGGAGGATCAGATTAGCGTAGCATTGTAGCATAGCGTGGTAACGTAGTGTGGTAGCGCTAGCGTAGCATGGTAGCATAACATGGTAGCGTAGCGTGGTAGCACAGAGTGGTAGCGTACCGTGGTAGGGTAGTGTGGTAGCGTAGCGCTGTGTGTTTTTTTTGGGCCGCTGGCTCATCGCCACAGTGACGTGGTGCCAGCAGAGTCCTACGGCAATCCATATCAGCATCCGCCAAGCGCGGGGAGAATCAGTCAGCGTGTCCGCCGAAAACCGGCACGGGTGTGAAAAGGAAGAGTGCGAAAAAGAGAGTGAGAGACAGAGAGAGGGAGGAGGGAGGTAGAGAGAGAAGAGAATGCAGTGAGACAGAATGAGGGAGAAAGTGTTTGTGATTCTCTTGCTGTCGAAAAAACAGCAATGACTACTGTGCGATTCGCGTGGGTTTTTTTGGTTCAAGTTCCCCGGCTGCACAGTTCTGACGCCTGCCGGCCTGGGTAGACCGGTCCAAAACAAGATGTGCCTAGTGTGTCGGATCAATGCCAGGACCTGCAAGACATTTCCCTGACAACCGCCAAACCGCCTTGCTATGTGCCCCCCCTCAGGCACCTAGCCCCCTCGAGGTAGTTCACTTGCAGTGAGATGGCCCCATCCACTAGCATTCAGCCTATGTGTGAGGGTGACCTAATGGGGCTGTTTGTGGCTTCTGGTGTGGACTGTGAGCGTCTAACTCCAGTTTCATCCAGGGAACACATCACCCCACACTGCAAAAAAAACATTTTTATTTCAATGATTTTGACTTGTAATGAGACTTAATATCTTATTTTTCTTCTGCCAAGTAGAAAATATTACCATGTTTTAAGCATTAAGTAAGCTTGACAAGACAAATTCTTACTCCATTGGCAAATCTTCCAATGAGTAAAACGTCTCACCTCATTGGCAATCTTTTCATCTTATTTAGCAAACATATATTTAGAAAATATTTATATATAAAGCTAGAATACTTGTTGAGATGTTTTTATTTTTTGTTTTTTGCAGTACACCCTGACAAGCCTAGGCGCTGACACGGGTCCTCATCCAGGGCCTGTTCTCACACGCTGTTAATTAACACCGGGGGCTCCAGGGCCCAGAACTGTGAAAAACACCCCACAGGAACACGGCATAGAAACAAGCCACAGAAATACACTATAGAAACAAGGCACAGAAACAGGGCACAGAAACATGGTACAGAAACACCCCGCAGAACCAGGGCACAGAAACATGGTACAGAAACACCCCCCAGAAACAGGGCACAGGAACAAGCCGCAGAAACACGCCGCAGAATCATGCCACAGAAACACGGTACAGAAACACCCCAGAGAAACATGCCAGAGAAACACAACACAGAAACGGCACAGACACACAACACAGAAACAGGGCACAGAAACATGGTTGCCAAAGCCTTTTGGTTCTGTAAATCTGACCCTGGTGTTCGAAAGTTGCACATTTGGAGTGAGATCGGACGGATGAGTGAGGTGATTTTGGGTCGGGACTGGCCCGGTTCTGTGGAACATTGGCCTGCAGTGAAGGCACACCTCCTGCCTCTTTGACAGGAGGTGGAGAGATGATACATTGCTCTTGTTTTGGGGCTTTTTTGGGAGCTTTTAAAACCACCGCATACTTTCCCCTGGGACCACAGGCACTAAATCTGGGCTTGTTTACGTCTGCGATTGTGACAAAATGCAGTGCATCTATATACAGGATGCCCATCCAATGCACAGAACAATATACACAATCTGCAATACAGCACACTACAGTTTCACTCTAAGTGTTCTCAGTCAGTGTTGATGTAACACTGTGCAACATATTTAGCTGTGTGCAATGTGTGCGTGATATGCTAAATTGCAACACAGTACTGTATGTCTGCATGAATGTGTGTTGAAAATACCACACTATACTCAATGTGGGTTGACACACTACAATCCAGTAGGCTACTGTGTGACTGTGTGTGTGCATGGCTTATATTATCGTGTAATGGCCAGCAAAGTGCTCAGTGTTAAACATCCAACAGAGTACATTTAACTCTGAGAGAGTACATTAGACCCCTCTTGGTTTTAAATGAACTGAACTGGAGCTAAATTACCATTTTTCTGTGTTTCCATCAGGCTTGGGTTCAAATAGTAATTGTTTTGGATTCAACTACTAATACTTTTCTGTGCTCTGTTGATCTTGTCTGGTCTATTTGAGCCTGCACTAAGCAAAGCAGAAGATTGGCATGGGTTTCCACTTTTGGAATAATTTAATTAGTTCCAGTACACCAGGCATGCTTAGTCGAATACAGACGTATTTGAATCCAAAACACATACAATTTGAACTTGGGTCTGGACTCCATAATGCGATACACAGCAGCATTGTTGTGCAGTGGGTTTCTGTACAGCCATACAGAAGAGTGAGTTTTTGAGTTGGTCGATTGTACAGTGCAGTTTACAGCATGGCCTGGTTCCTGGGGTGATGGAGCAGACAGTCTAGGTCATGTATTATAGATGGCAGCTGTGTTCCACATATCCGCATACTGTAACGAGCACCCTCGACCCACAGACTACCAGCCAATCAGAGCATCGCCCGCTCACCCCCCTATCCCCATAGACCACCAGCCAATCAGAGCGTCCTACTCACACCCCCCTATCCCCATAGACCGCCAGCCAATCAGAGCGTCCTACTCACACCCCCCTATCCCCATAGACCACCAGCCAATCAGAGCATCCCACTCTCACCCCCTATCCCCACAGACCGCCAGCCAATCAGAGCGTCCCACTCACCCCCCTGTCCCCACAGACCGCCAGCCAATCAGAGGGTCCCACTCTCACCCCCCTATCCCCACAGACCGCCAGCCAATCAGAGCGTCCCACTCTCACCCCCCTATCCCCACAGACCGCCAGCCAATCAGAGCGTCCCATTCTCACCTCCCTGTCCCCACAGACCTCCAGCCAATCAGAGCGTCCCACTCTCACCCCCCTATCCCCACAGACCGCCAGCCAATCAGAGCGTCCCATTCTCACCTCCCTGTCCCCACAGCTGTCCTCTTCCAGGCCAGTTACTCTGTCACGTACACAGGAGTGCGTGTGCGTGTGTGGGTGTGTGTGCGTGTGTGTGCTCCTCATTTCACAGGTCACAGTAAGAAAGTTTTATAATGTGGAATAGAATGCAATTACTTTTTAAGTATTTTATTATATTAACTGGAAAAACAATGGGGTTCTGCATGTCGATAAAAAATCTCATTATATTGTTTAAAAACTGAAAGATTTTTATGAGGGTACTCAGTACTCAATGATTTTAGCAACACCTGTTAAAAGACTCCTGATTGCTCACCGGTTCAGTGTTTATGTGCAAATCTGTCTTCCACTGAGGCCATAGGAACCAGCGCTGCTTCAAGTCAGTGTGTGTCCATGTGTGCTAACGTGTGTGTGTTTGTGTGTGTGTGTGTGTGTGTGTGTGTGTGTGAGTGTCTGTGTGTGTATCTGTGTGTATGTGTGTGTGTGTGTGCATATTTGCAAATCTGTCTTCCACTAAGGCCATAGGAACCAGCGCTGCTTCAAGTCAGTGTGTGTCCATGTGTGCTAACGTGTGCGTGTGCGTGTGTGTGTGTTTGTGTGTGTGTGTGTGTGTGTGTGTGTGTGTGAGTGTGTGTGTGAGTGTCTGTGTGTGTATCTGTGTGTATGTGTGTGTGTGTGTGTGCATATTTGCAAATCTGTCTTCCACTAAGGCCATAGGAACCAGCGCTGCTTCAAGTCATTGTGTGTCCATGTGTGCTAACGTGTACACGTGTGAGTGAGTGTATGTGTGTGTGCTTATGTGCAGGTATGTGTGTGCGTGTATTTGTATGCACGTGTACGTGTGTGTGTGTGTGTGTGTGTGTGTGTGTGTGTGTGTGTGTGTGTCTGTGTGGTGTGTGCACATGGGTGTGTGTGTGTCTGTGTGCATAGCTAACAGGAAATTGATATACACTTCTGAAGATCACATGCAGGCTCGTTATTATGGTGATTCTCTGTTGTATTTTTCCTACTGTGCTGCAGAGTGAAATTGATGTTCATAGATTTACAGGAGCCTGTGTGCGTGTGTGTACGTGTGTGTGTGCGTGTGTATGTGTGTGTGCATGTGTGTGTGTGTGTGTGTGTGTGTTTGTGTCAAGGAGCCAGAGTGATACGTAGGGGGGGCACTCATCTTCTAACTAGATGTTATGGGTGGCATTTTTATATATAAATGATGATACATAAACAATGTTAGTTCTAGTTCTACTGTTTGTTCTTCAGAAAGCTATTATGAACCATGCAGGTTAATTATGATAGCATTGGTAAGCATTAATAATTCATAGCCTTGGCTCTTTGTGCATTAATTGCTGATGGTTTCCTTTGTTTTGCTTGGTGGAGAGCGCTAAGGCTACTTTCAGTGGCCAGGCTAAGGAGGAGATACACCAGTGTGGTGTAGAGATGATGAGGGCATCTTCTGCACGTGGGCAGCATGGTGGGACAGTGGTTAGCATGGTTCACAGCATGGTGGGACAGTGGTTAGTATGGTGGTACAGTGGGCAGCATGGTGGGACAGTGGTTAGTATGGTGGTACAGTGGGCAGCATGGTGGGACAGTGGTTAGCATGGTGGTACAGTGGGCAGCATGGTGGGACAGTGGTTAGCATGGTGGTACAGTGGGCAGCATGGTGGGACAGTGCTTAGCATGGTGGTGCAGTGGTTAGTACTGTCATTTCACAGCCAGAAGGTCCTGGATCCTGACCGGCGACTTTCTGTGTGGAAGTCTACATGTTCTCCCCATGACCATGTGCTCATGTTCGACAGTCCAAAGACATGCAGGTTAGATTAATTGGAGACTCTAAATTGCCCCAAGGTGTGAGTGTGTGAGTGAATGGTGTGTGCGAGTGCATGATGAATGGTGTGTGTGAGTGAATGGTGTGTGTGAATGGTGTGGGTGAGTGTATGAGTGTGTGAGTGAATGGTGTGTATGCCCTGCAATGGATTGGTGACCTATCCAGGGCGTTTTCCTGCCTCTTGCCCGGTGCATGCTGGGATAAGCTCCAGCATGCCATGTCAACCTCACCTGGAAAAAGAGGGTTTGATGATGGATGGATAGATGGATAGATGGATGGATGGAGCTTCTGCATGTCATACTGATGAGAGTATCCAGCACATAAACCATCAAACAGATATCACTGCGTCTATCGGCACTCATGCGCTTAGAATTTTCCCACAATGCAGCTGACGCCAGTCCAGTGTACATCATTTCTGAAACTGCACAGCATTTGGCAAGCATGAAGACAGCACTGAAGTTATGGCCAAATTAAAAAAAGAAAACCCCCCTTATTTATTCCTGGGAAATTTACACCCCTGGCCCTCTCTTTCCTAACCCCACACTTTCTCATCAGGGGGAAAAAAAATATTTGGCTTACGATTTTAGAATTAGATTGGTTATATTTCATGAGCTGCTGGAGGGCGAGGTTTGTGAGTGTGTGTGTGTGTGTGTGTGTGTGTGTGTGTGTGTGTGTGTGTGTTTGTGTTTTTATATACTGTATGTGTGCGTGTGTGTGAGTGTGCATGTTCATGTCTATATACTGTGTGTGTGTGTGTTTGTGTGTATATACTGTATGTATGTGTGCGTGCTTATGTGTATGCATGGATTTCTGTTTGTGTGCGTGTGTGTATGTGCATGCATGTGGGTTTGTGTGTGTATATGTGTGTATATACTGAATGTGTTTGTGTATATGTATGTGTGTACTTGTGTGAGTGCGTGTGTGTGTGTTTGTGTGTATGTGGTGTGTGTGTGTGTGTGTGTGTGTGTGTGTGTGTACACACGTGTATGTGCTGTATGTGTGTGTGCATGTGTGTTCCCACACACTCTGGCGTTCAGATAAGCTGCGATATTGTTTGGACTTGGTTAGATATGGTTTTTAATACAAACCTCACCCTTAGCCTCTCTGTTCACTGAGTCGCAGCTGTAGGACTCATAACATTATTAACCCTCTCACCCTGCCCCAGCCCCAGCACACCCCTCTACAGCACTGCCTCACCCTCAGTCTCTCTGTTCACTGAGTCACAGCTCCAGGACTCATACCCCTCTCACCCTGCCCCTGCCCCAGCACAGCTCTCTACAGCACCACCGTGCCTCTCTCTGTTCTCATTCACCAGAGCGTTCGGCATCAAATAACAATGAACGTCGCTCCCCGGATTAATCATCTCACGCACGCTCTAATCTTCTGGCCTCTTAACTATCACGCCAATTGCTTCTGATTGAGGTGTAGAAATGGATTCAATTACTCTGTTCCCAATTAGACCAGGCTGAGCGGGAAGTTCCTCTTTATTTTCGCTGGGAGAGCATCGCTCGCTCACGTTCATCTGTGTACTGTGGTTCGTGTTCCGTGTGCATCCGGAAACTGAGGTTGTGTTACTGTTTGTTTTTTTTGTGTATGCTGATATTTGTGTTTGCTTTTTTGTGCGTGTTATTTATTAATATATTATATATATTACTTGTGCCACAGAAATCCGAGATAGCGTTCATGAGGAATTTTTATGGAATTTTTATACTCTTTTATGTAGTTATTTTATGAGGTAGTAACTTGCCAAAGTGAGTTTGTGCAGAAAAGCAGTGCTTGCGTTTGCTTCTTCAAAGTTAAGGATAAGTGAGGATTAAATACAAATTTTTTGGGATGTATTGTAGTATGCATGTAATTATTTAATTGATTTTAAAGGGGCGGTAACATGTGTAATGTAACAGGCAGTGTTTTTTGACATTTTATGATTTAGGTCTTTTTTTTTTTTTTTAAACAGACACACCCACACACACACACACACGCACACACAAACAGAAACATACACACACACGCACACACAAACAGAAACATACACACACACACACACACACACACAGATACACACACAGTAGGTTGAATGAGTTATAAATACAGTACGGAATCTATCCAGTCTGGGAGGAGCATCAATCCATTTCCATAGCCATGCTTCTCTATAGGCATCAGTGGACACCAGGAATGAGAGGAAGAGGAAGAGGAGCCAAAAGTAGAAAGTAAGAGAGAAAGAGAGAGCGATAGGATGAAGGTGATGGAGATGGTGAAAGAGAATGGAGAAGAAGAGAGGGATGAGTTGGTGTGAAGGGAGGGAGGGGAGATGGACAGTATTATCGGAGAAGAGCGGAGGAGAGGAAAACAGACTGCACTCCGCTCGTTATCGCCGATTAATTGCACTCCTGTTGTTCTTTCATCCTTCTCTCTCCCCCGCTCCTCCGTTTCATTCCTTCTTCCTGCTCCTCCCTCTCTCTCTCTCTCCCTCTCTCTGTCCCGTCTCTGAACTCATTTTCCTGGGTGGAGATTACGCCGCTGCCTGCGTTTCGGTTCTGCGCGGCCCTCGCTCCAGAAAACATCACATGACCCCCCCCAGCTCCACGGCGACCCTACTGTCATAACAAAGCAAGCCCGCTGCATTGTGGGAAGGCTGTGTGTGCGGCTCTGACCCAGGGCACAGGGAGATATGGAGTCACATTCCCACGCCGCCATTACACGCTAATTAGCAGGCTGTAGCAGGAGCTCTGTCTCAGTGTGTGTTTCTTTTGTGTGTGTGCATGTGCGAGTGTGGGTGCATGTGTGAGAGAGAGTGTATGCACATGTGTGTGTGCGTGAGTGAGTGTGTGTGTGGCATATTTACTGTGGTAGAGAGATCTCAGAGGATCAGGTTTTTCTTCCTCTAGTGGTTTTGTTTGTTGATGTCTCCATTCATCCCCTGCTTCATTTCTCTCTTTCTCACACTCATCCCTTCCACTGGCTCCTGCCATCATACCTCTTTCTTCTGTCCGGTTTTCATGTCTATCTCTACACCTCTCTCTCCCTCTGTTCTACTCTACCTATCCTCTCTCAGTAAAGGAACATCAATAGCACCTCTCTCACTCTCTCTCCCCCTCTTTGACCCACACACTTCTCTCTCTCTCACATAAACACACACATTCTCTCTCTCACACACACACACATGCACATACACTCTCTCACTCTCTCTCTCACAGACACACATGCACATACACTCTCACATACACACACACTCTTTCACACACACATACACACATGCACATACACACACTTTCTCTCTCTCACACACACACACACAGAAACACTCTGTCTCTCACACACAGGCTGCATTAGCTGCTTGGCAGGCAGGTCGGTCCAGCAAGGTACAGAATAGGCAGCATTCCCTCTGAGTCCTTGCTCAACTCACTGCATCTGCCTGGGACCGAGGGGTGTGTGCGCTGGAGATGGAGCCCTCAACAGCTGTGTGTGACATCTATTACATGCTACTGGGGCAGCCTTTAAGGTAAGAGATTGGGACACACAAGGTTGCTGGTTCTAATCCCGGTGTTGCCACAATAAGATGCACACAGCCATTGGGCCCTTGAGCAAGGCCCTTAACCCTGCATTGCTCCAGGGGAGGATTGTCTCCTGCTTAGTCTAATCAACTGTACGTCGCTCTGGATAAGAGCTTCTGCCAAATGCCAATAATGTAATGTAATAATGTACTATTTAATAAGGGATGAGGCTAGCATCAATCTCTCTGTCTGTCTGTCCATCTTTGTACCTCCTCATTTTCCCTGAATTTCTTAATCTCTCTTTTAAATTATTTTAAATTCAGGATGTTTTGGGTTTTTTGGCAGGAAATATAGCAGTAACCTGATGAACAACTGTTTTTAGTAGAAGTGATATTTTTGCATGGCAAATAATTTACTTGTAGATGTCGTATTGTAATAGAAAAAGAACAGATCCAACTGTCATGACATGTACACTGCTTGTTCTGAGTAATTGACTCATTCATTGAAAGGGGCATGTTCAAAATAATAGCAGTTACATTTTTACATTTACATTTTTATCATTTGGCAGACTTTTAATCCAAAGCGATTTACAAGTGCATAGGTTCTTCCACAAGTTAAAGCATCATATCCATAACGAGTAAAATATACTTGAAGTGCTGTTCTAAACAAAACATATAGTGGGGAGGATCAGGAGGGAGGACTAAGATACAGTTTGAAAAGGTGTGTTTTTAATCTGCGTTGAAATAGGGGGAGGGATTCTGCTGTCCTGACAGTGGTAGGCAAGTCATTCCACCAACCAGAACCAGAACAGAAAACAGGCGTGAACGTACAGCTCGACCGCCAGGTGCTCGTAGTGAGGGAACCATAATGCGACCAGAGCTGGCAGACCAGAGTGGTCTAGCTGGGGAGTAGGGAGTGATTAAGGATGCAAGCAAGGATGTAAGGTGGGCAGTCCCCTTAGCAGCCTTGAATCGGATGCGTGCGGCAAAAGGAAGCCAGTGGAGGCCAATGAGGAGTGGGGTGATATGAGCCAACCTGGGACTGGTGATCAGGCGGGCTGCAGCATTCTGGACCAGCTGGAGGGGTTTGATGGCATAAACTGGGAGACCGGCTAGGAGGGAGTTGCAGTAATCCAGGCGGGAAATGACAAGCGCCTGGACTAGGAGCTGGGTGACTTTCTCCGTCAGGAGATGACGGATATGGTGTATATTGTAGAGGAAGAACCTGCAGGTTCTGGCAGTGGAGGACACATGTGGAGCCAGGGTGAGGTGGTTATCAAGAGTCACCCCAAGATTCTTGGCCGTATGGGAGGAGGATACTACAAAGTTCTCAACAATCAGTGAGAGAATTCATTCATTCTTTGAAAAAACAGGTGTCATTGATTGTCCTTTATTAAGGAAGAAGGGAAGCAAATGTTTCACACATTGATATAAAATATATTTCCTTCTGAATTTCTAAGTAAAATGGGCCATTCTAAACATTGTTCAGAGGAACAATGTAATTTGATTGAAAGGTTGATTGGAGAGGGGAAAACGTTTAAAGAAGTGCAGCAAATTATAGGATGCTCAGCTAAAATGGTCTCAAATGCTTCAAAATGGCAATAAAAACCTGAAACATGCGGAAGGAAATAAGCAACTACTGTTCAAACAGATTAAAGAATAGTCAGAATGGCAAAGATTCAGCCATTCATCAGCTCCAGGAAGATCAAAGATGATCTACAATTACCTGTAAGTGCTGTTACAGTCAGAAGTTTGATCAGCAAGAAGCCCCTGGAAAGCACCATTGTTGAAAAAAGGGCATGTGCAGAATCGGTTAAAATTTGCCATGGAACACAGCGATTGGCCCAAAGAGAAATGGCGTAACGTTCTGTGGACTGATGAGAGTAAAATTGTTCTTTTCAGGTCTTGCGGTCATCGACAATACGTCAGACGACCCCAGGGTACTGAATTGAAGCCATGGTGGCGCAAAAATCATGGTATGGGGATGTTTTTCATACTATGTTGTTCGGTTCGTATACCAGAGATCATGGATCGGTTTGAATACTTCAAAATACTTGGAGATTATGTTGCCGTATGCCAAGGAGGAAATGCCCGTGAAATGGGTGTTTTCAACAAGACAACGACCCCAAACACATGAGTAAATGAGCAACTTCCTGGTTCCAAAAAAAAAGGATTGAGGTAATGGAGTGGCCAGCTCAATCCTCCGACCTCAACCCCATTGAAAACTTGTGGGGTGACATTAAAAATGCAGTTTCTGAAGCAAAACCTAGAAATTCACAGGAACTGTAGAATGTAATTTCTTCATCCTGGGCTGAAATACCTGTTCTTAGGTGCCAGAAGTTGGTTGATGCAACGCAGATGCACATGCAACTAAATATTAGTTCAGTAATTTAAAGTGAAGTTAAATCTTGAAAGATTTATCCAGTTTATACAGTAAGTGCTTGAGTTTGAAGAGAAAAATGTTGACACTGCCATTTTTTTTGAACAGATTAATATTTCCTTTTCTTTGCTTCCTGTAAACGAATAATGCAGACTTGATAAAATGTGTTAATGCATTGATTTGGAATTGATTGTGTAATGTGTCCGCTACATTTGAAATATGGAACTAAAAGCTATTCAAAAATATTTGCACTTTATTCACTTTTTTTAACACACTGCTTTTTATTTGAACAGAACTGTACATATACTGCCAATTCTCACAGAAATGTGGTTAAATATAAACAGTCTGGCTAATCAGTGAACAGTTTGACTGCAATATCTGTGCAATTGGCTGTTGAGCTATAGACTAAATACTGTAACTTTCCAGTCTTAGTTAAAGCCGCTTTAATTAGATGGTAATGGCAGGTGCTGGAAAAAGTTATGGACCCAAACGGTGTGGAGTTTTTTTTCACATTAACCATTTAGCCAGACAGACTCACGTAGATCAGAATGCAAAGGTAATGGTCGTAGACACTTAGCCAAAACACAACTGTGATTGTTGCAGCTGTAATATTTCATTGGGGTTGTATGGTTTAAATGTGTTCAACATAGACATTATATCTTTGTGTGGATGCTTCACAAGATCATGGCGACATGGCTCAGGCAATAAGAGCAGTTGTCTGGCAGTCGGAGGGTTGCCGGTTTGATCCCCTGCCCGGGCTGTGTCAAAGTGTCCCTGAGCAAGACACCTAACCCCCAAATGCTCCTGATGAGCTGGTCGGTGCCTTGCATGGCAGCCAATCGCTGTCGGTGTGTGAGTGTGTGTATGAATGGGTGAATGAGAAGCATCAATTGTACAGTGCTTTGGATAAAGGCGCTATATAAATGCCAACCATTTACCATCATCTTTGTGGTCCAGGATAAAATGACTTACAGTGAAATATGAAGAAAAACAAACCCTATTGCATTCATTGGAGATATTGTGTTGTGACCACAAACAGAAAAATGTTGCCATTTCGCAAACATGAAAATAATTCTGCTAGCATACATAGTTTATAGTAATCTCACAAAGATTTACCAATTGTTTCCATTGCAGGAGTCATTGTACATACTGTAAGTGAAAATGAAACTTTACTTGGTGTGCTAGTTGCTGCTGATGGGCCTGTGATGTGTATATCTGTTTACAGTGTGCAAGCTCACTGATATATTAAACACAGTGGGGCTGTGAACGTGCAAAACAACACTGGAGAGGATTGGAGAGGAGAGGATGGACTCGGACTCTGAATTAAATTTGCATGTAAACCTTCATCCTGGGAATGTTGGGACCATCAATAATGTTACTGCTTCTGTTTACAGATGTCTGCTGCAGGTAGTGCCAGTGGAACAGATCTGCATAAAGAAAAAACCTCTCCACCCTCTACGGGAGGAGCAAAATGGCTGCCACTGTCACCTCCGGAGTGATGCATGCTGGGAAATCAGAGAGTAAACAGACCAGCAGATCAGTTAGGATCATGGAGCGGTGGGGAGAAGAAAGAAAAAGAGAGAAACAGGGCCTCTTTTGTGTCCTGAGTTTCAGAAATGCACAGGTTCTGGAACCCGACAGGGCAATCACAAAAAAAAGAAAGTAAAAAAAAAAAAAAAAAAGAAGCAGACAAAAACAAGCTTTGCTGACAACAGAAAGAGAGTTTCAGTCACCTTCGCGTAAAAGAAGGTCCCTCTTCAGCAATGTTCCTGTCACACATCAAAGCGCCCTCACATCTACCTCCACAATCCCACAATCCTCCTGTGCTTACTTCAACACCCCTTGGCTTCATTTTGTGGCGTTTCAAAGCTGAAGGCCTGAACACACGCTACCAGAAAAACTTTATTCTCTCTCTGTCTCTCTCTGGCAATCCTCAGTGCATGAATTCATACAGTATTAAGACCGAGCTTCTCGGGGTGTTTTTGGAAAGGCGGGTTGGATCGAAAAGCGCTTGCCGCTTTTCCCTATCCCACTGGCAGACAGACCCCATCTCTGATAACTGAAAGGGTCACATGCACGTGTGTGTGTGGAAGCAGTGAGAGCCTCAGGTGACCCCACTCTACCATGGGAGACGTGTTCCTGACCCCGGGACCAAAACAACTGGCTTCGCTCAACGTCAGACTCCATTACTGTCAACAGCAGCTGCGGGAGCAGACCGTGTTTTCCTCCGCTGCGAGTATCTCCGTCTAAATAGCACCTGCCAATAACAGATGCTGCCGGTCGCCCGTGACATCTTAGTCTATTCAACAACTCCTCCAATTAAGAGGGGTTTTCAAAGCACAGAACCGCAGGCTTTTTCCCCTGAATTCTAGAACGCAGAACTCAGCGAGGACGGGCGGGCCGTGATTGGAGGAGAGCACAAAAGATTATTCTGTCTGGGGGTAGATGACATCAGCTCCTCTTAGGGAAGTTCCTCTTCCTTTTGGCGGTAGTTTAACTTGCTGGTTGATCGCAGATACTCCGCAGCCATCAGTGGGTGGGGCTGAGAACTCTCGAGCATGCCCGGAACGGCTCACTCTTCGTACTTGCCTTGTGCTTGATTGACAGCCTCTTTTGGGACAGCTGTTTGCAGGGTGTCAGAAGACCACTCCGAATTCTCCTCTCAGCTCCTGTATCTGATACGGAGTGGAGAGGGATGGAGGCGAAGGGCCAAAGCCAGGGCACCCCCCCCTCGCCGCCCCCCCCCCCCCCCCCCCACCATTATCTCCCCTGTCTCCGTGGGAACTCTGCCTGCCAGACCAGGCTGAAGAATGTCACATGGTGGCAGGGAGCCAATGAGATGAAAGCTCTCAGCTGTTTGCGGAGAAGACACAGTGTCTGGCCGCGCGGCGGTAATTACAGGGCTCGTCACCTGACTCCCGCCACCCGTCATTATGTCACACGCCACCCGCCACCGAGACGCTGAGGAGTCTGCCCCATCTCCCCCCGCCTGTCTCACACACCCCCATGTACAGAAGCACACACACACTCACACACATATACACACTCACACACTCACACTCACACACACTCACTCACACACACACATATACACACTCACAGTCACACACTCACACACATATACACACATATACACACTCACACACTCACAGACCCCCATGTACAGAAACACACTCACACTCACACACACACACACACACACACACACACACACACACACACACACACTCATACACTCATACTCACACTCACACACTCACAGACCTCCATGTACAGAAACACACTCACATTCACACACACACACTCACAGACCCCCATGTACAGAAACACACTCACATACCCCTATGTACAGAAACACACTCACACTCACTCACACACACACACACACTCGCACTCACACACTCATACTCACACTCACACAGATATGCACGCACACTCACACACACCTACACACTCACACACATATACACACAAACACGCACATGTACACTCACACACATATACACACTCACACTCCCCCGTGTAGAGAAACACGCTCTCACACACACACACACACACACACACACACACACATCTCTCTCTCTCTCTCTCTCTCTCTCTCTCTCTCTCTCTCTCTCTCTCTCTCTCTCTCTCTCCCTCTCGTCATCCCCTATCATTCCTCACACACATTCCCCAGCACTGCTGGCGGTGTCAGAATGTTAATGGCGACAGCGCGTTTTCACCGTCTCTGGAATGGCTGAGAGCAAGAGTGTTTATCCCGACCGGAGCCTGACCTCTGCAGCCGGAGTGTGTGAGGAGGAGGGGCAGGGGGTTGGGTTGCGCTCTGGTACTGTAAAAAGACCAGAGCAGTTTGGGGTGGGGTGCCAGGAACAGACTCCGAAATCAGTCAGAGTCCAGTCAGTCTGTGTGAGTGCTGAGGAGAGCCCGCCCCCCATAGCCCACTGCTTACCCCGTCTTGCTGTTAATCCACCTTCCACAAAACCTCATCCCAGCTTCAGTCAGCATGGTTTTGCAATGGTTATCACTGTTTCCTCATAAGATGGAGGTTCCAGGTTTGAGTCCTCTCAGTGTGGAGTAGTGGGGTTAGCTTCAGTCAGCATGGTTTTGCAATTGTCCAAGAAATATTTGGACGGTATGAGAGGCCAGGATTCAAATCCCACCTCGGACCCGGACGCAAATCTCTAACTCGCTACACGTGCTCCACGTGTTCGTTTGGGTTTCCTCCGGGTACTCAGGTTTCCTCCCACAGTCCAAAGACATTCAGGCTCCTCTGTGCACTTACAAACAGAGATGTCAATCACAGCTCCTTTCCCTGCCGGTGACATCACACATGTGCAACAGTGCAGGTCAGTGTACTTTGCAACGTCTCAATTGCAGTGTCTGAGACTGAGAACACAAGTGCAAAGATCAGGGATCGAAGAACAGCAATTTCCTAGTGGGGGGAAAGTATTGTCCCAAGACACTTCCGTTCCATTTCAGGCATGAAACAGACTCCCGTACTCACAGTGACATACACAGCTTACAGTCTACATACAGTCTATTCATATCACTGCATACAGTATGTCTTAAAGCAATTCAGGTTAACACTGCAAAAACCAAAGAAGTATAGTAAATCATTTTAAATATTGCCAATGAGGCGAGACAGTTTAACTCATTTTGAGATTTGCCAATGGGGTCAAATTTGCTTTCAAAAATGGAAATGTTAATAGTTTATTTTTTATCAATAAACAAAATGCATGAACAGAAGTGAATAAACCGAAGAAAAATCTAAATAAAATAAATTTTTGGTGTGACCACCCTTTGCCTTCAAAACAGTATAAATTCTTCTAGATATACTTGCACACAGTTTTTGAAGGAACTCAGCAGGTAGGCTGTTCCAAACATCTTGGAGAACTAGCCACAGTTCCTCTGTGGATTTAGGCAGCCTCAAAAGCTTTTGTCTCTTCATGTAATCCCACACAGACTCGATGATGTTGAGATCAGGGCTCTGTGGGGGCCATACATCACTTCCAGGACTGCTTGTTCTTCTCTATGCTGAAGATAGTTCTGTATGTTTGGGGTCATTGTCCTGCTGCAGAATTAATTTGGGACCAATCAGATGCGTCCCTGATGGTATTGCATGTTGGATAAGTATCTGCCTGTACTTCTCAGCATTGATGAGACCATTAATTCTGACCAAATCCCCAACTCCATTTGCAGAAATACAGCCACAAACTTGCGAGGAACCTCCACCATGCTTCACTGTTGCCTGCAGACACTCATTCTTGTACCGCTCTCCAGCCCTTTGCCGAACAACTGCCTTCTGCTACAGCCAAATATTTCAACCTGCTGCCATTTCTCTGCTCCCCACTTCCTGTGTTTTCGTGCATAGTTGAGTCACTTGGCCTTGTTTCCATGTCAGAGGTATGGCCTTTGGCCCCAATTCTTCCATGAAGACCACTTCTGACAAGACTTCTCCACACAGTAGATGGGTGTACCTGGGTCCCACTGGTTTCTGCCAATTCTGAGCTGATGGCACTGCTGGACATCTTCTGATTGCGAAGGGAGGTAAGCATGATATGTCTTTCATCTGATCAAGTTTCCTTGGCTGACCACTGCATCTACGGTCCTCAACATTGCCCATTTATTTGTGCTTCTTCAACAGAGCTTGGATAGCACATTTGGAAACCCCTGTCTGCCTTGAAATTTCTGCCTGGGAGAGACCTTGCTGGTGCAGTATAACTACCTTGTGTCTTGTTGCTGTGCTCAGTCTTGCCATGGTGTATGAACCTGTCTTCAGCAACCTCACCTTGGAAGCAATTTGGCTGTTCCTCACCCAGTTTTAACCCTCCTACACAGCTGTTTCTCTTTCAGTTAAGGATTGTGTTTCAACCTACATATTACATTGATGATCATTAGTTCATCATTTGATATAATTGGTTAATCACACACTATATGCCTACAAAATCCTTGACTTTGTGCAAGTGTACATAGAAGAATTGATGCTGGTTTTAAGGCAAAGGGTGGTCACACCAAATATAGATTTGATTTAGATGTGTCTTCTGTTCACTCACTTTGCATTTTGTTAATTGATAAAAATAAACTATTAACATTTCTATTTTTGAAAGCATTCTTACTTTAAAGCATTCTTACATCACACCTGCCTAAACTTTTGCACAGTACTGCATATGCAGGCATCTGAAGTTGACAGAACTGAGTTCCTGGAGATCTGCGTGACTAGAAATGCAACATTACTACTGGACTGGAGGTGGTGGGGGCAGACCCACCACCCACCAAATACAATACGTCATTGTTTTGAATTCAAATACTTTTCTACACTTTTCTAAGCTTTACTGAGCTTGTCTGGTATCTGGAAACCTATGAAACAAATCAAACCAAAAATGTGCAAACTCCGCCTTCTGGTCCTCTCAGTTGGCTCCAGGCAAGATCGCTCGAGCCCAGAAAAGATTTTGAATCTCAAACAATTACGTATTTGACCCAGGTATGGGGATTCTAATGGGGGTCATAATGTGCAGGGGGACCCCACCACCTACCTCACAATTCATGGGAGTTTCATTAGCGCACCAGAGTCGGGTTCACCTCCGACTCTGCTGGCTGTTGCTTGTTTGGGGAAGATGAATTACCCCTCGCAGGCATTGGGGATTGCGTGCCAAAATCAGGGGCACTCCCGGAAGTTCTGCGAGCCTCGGGATATCCGTTAACGCTACCGCGTTGCCAGGGGCGACAGCCCGTTCAGGAAGTTGATAATGTGAGCGTGGCATTGTGCTCCACTGGAACACCAGTGCGAGGGTCCAGTTGGCCTCCTCGAGCCGAGCGTTATAAAGCCTCTTCCGTTGTTTTTGTCGCTGAGAGGTTGAATGCTCCGCGAGGTGGTTATGGAGGACCCTTCCACACGCTCTGTTTGCAGGTCCAGAGCTCGTTTATCATGTAAATGTTCTCTGGTTCCCGCGGTCTGGTGCCGCATAGTAAGTGCTCTTCTCCGTCCGAGTCCAGCTTGTGTTCTGTGGGTAGGATGAGGTCATCGCTTCTCCTTTCCGCCGTGTCGGACGTACAGTACTGCGGCAACGTAGACCAACTCAGCCGTCCAACGCCATCTGATTTCTTTCCTTAGGTTCCCTGCCTCTTCCTCATCCTCTTCCTCTTGAGGAAGAGAAGTCTTTGTGTCTCTCTCCTTCACTGCAAAAACGGAAAAAAAAATAGTCAGTTAAGTATTTTAGTTACATATTTATACTAGAAATCTTTTTTCTATGACTTTTTTGCTAAATGTGACAAAATACTACTAATGAAGTGAGTGAGTCATTTCCAAGATTTGCCAGTGGGGTAACATTATTTAACTCGTAAATTAAAACAAGCTAATGTCTTGTACTTCAGAGAAAAAAGGCTTATACTAAAAATAAAATACTTCTTCAGACTATTTTTGTGCAGGTTGTCTGCTTTCTTTCGTTAAGTTCCCTGTCCTTTTTCTACTCCTGTCTTTGCGTCTCTGTCCTTGCTCTATGCAGCTCACAGCAGAGTGACAGAGAGACAGAGAAACTCTCTGAGTTTTCACAATAAACCGCCACGGCCCTCCAGCATCTTTTTATTATTTAGTTTTGTTTTTTGGCCAGGAAGTCTCTGAAGATCGGCTTCGAGCTGTGAAGTGCCATCGAGGATCACTTGACATTGAAGTAAAGCCGCAAAGCACCTCGCTCTCTGTCTCTCTCTCCCTCTCTCTGTCTCCGTAAACACAGGTTACCCATAGTCCCCAGCTCTCTCCTCTACTGTATGTGTCCTTCTGGGTTTCTGTGTGTCTCACAATTTATGAAAGCCTCTCAGATGTTCTGGCAGGGCTGGGAGGGACACACACCTGAAATCAAGTTTGCCATAGCCTGTCACTGATTGGCTGTCACATGCCTCTCCCTGATTGCCTGTCACATGCCTGTCTCTGATTGCCTGTTACATGCCTGTCTCTGATTGGCTTTCACATTCCTGTCACTGATTGGCTGTCACATGCATGTAACTGATTGGCTGTCACATGCATGTAACTGATTGGCTGTCACATGCATGTAACTGATTGGCTGTCACATTTCTGTCACTGATTGGCTGTCACATGCCTGTCACTGATTGGGCGTCACAGGGTGACGTAATTGGCCCCAGAGCCGGTGCTGAATGTTAAACGTGACGCGGAGCGGAGCAGCAACAGACGTGCCCGCCACGTCCCTCTGACGGAAAAGTTGTTTGGCCGGTAGGCGCGCGCGGGCGGAGTGGAGGTGGCGGAACGTGGGCGCGCGCGGTCGTTACCGGGCGACGGACGCAGAGAGAGAGGGGGATATACGAGCAGCACGCTCCGCTCTCCCGGACCCCCGCGCTGAAAAACGAGCCCAACGAGCCATCTGTCTCGCCGCGCTCCCCCTTTTTCGGGCCCTAATGGCTCCTCTCTGATTGGCCGGCCGCGTGTAAAGCAGGTTCATCTCCGCCGCTCGTTCCCCGCTGGCACATTTATGGCGCGTCTGCTGACGGCGCTCGCTGCACAAAATGGAGGAGCATCCATTTTTTATTCCTGCCCTGAGAGAGAGCTTATTTTAATTTACTCAGCCCCCAATTACATATCCTTATTTTTTACGTTAACTATTTATTTTCCTTTTTCTTGTTCCTGTTCTCGAAAGCAGGAGTGCCCAGTCTTAATCAAAAATGGGACAGATTTTGTTTTACCCCAGCACTTCGAAACAGGATTTGACTAATTACCTAATCACAGTCTTCAATCAAGATTTAGAATCACTTTGTCTTAGTGTTGGGCTAAAACAAAAACCCGCACCCTCACACACCGACCGTTTTTTGGATAAGATTGGATCCGCCTGCTCTAAAGTGTCTTTGTGACAGTGTCTCTGGAGAAAGAAATGCTATGCTAATAAAGTTGAATTGAATTGGATCTGCAGCTGGACATTTACGAAAGTGCTCTTTTAATGTAGGAGAATAATTCAGGCTTGGGATGTTTAGGTATCCTCTGTGCGGGGCGATAAAACAGACGAAAGAGCAGGGCCTCACTGGGTAAATGCCATGGGGATTTAACAGCTTCAGAGTCTCCTTTTTAAGTCTCGTATGAAAACATCCGTCTCCCACAGCACTGTGTCCCCATCAGCATGCTGAGGCTTCCCTTGGTCCCGCTGGAAAAGGGTTCCTTATATGTATTTTACTCACTCTGCTTACTGCAAGCTCATACTACGCACTAAGGGCCTCTACGCATCCAGTGTAGGGCTGCAGGACAAGGGACTTGTTGTGTTTCGACCAATTCTGCGTGTTGACCCATGTGAAGGAAATAGTAGGCTGAATTAGACCTGAAGTACACTTCAGAATACTTGAGGTGTAGTTCAAGTTTATATCAAGTATGCTGAGCATACTTGCTGAGCATACTATTTAGTGCTGTTGGGGGTGAACGTTTAACAAGCATATCCTCTATGCAAAAAATGGGTACAGCAGAAGTGTTATCAGATGCCCGCTGTTGTAATAAAAAGCCCCTGCCTCTTCCTCTATGATCTATTGGACTGAGATTTGACCAAAAGAAGGCCCCGCCTCTTCTTCTATAATCTAGTGGACTGTGAGTGGACCAAAAGATGGCTCCGCCTCATCCTCTCTGATCTACTGGACTGTGATTGGACTAATAGATGGCTCCGCCTCTTCCTCTATGATTTCTTGGACTGTGATTGGACCAATAGATGGCTCTGCCTCTTCCTCTATGATCTATTGGACTGTGATTGGACCAAAAGATGGCTCCGCCTCGTCCTCTTTGTGGGGCCTCCAATGTACTTTCTGCTCGCGAATACGCTCAACGAAACCCCGGACGCATGTGTATTACAGAACACTACATTCAGAGAAAATTTCACCTACTTAACAAATTAATCATCCAGTGTATACCTGGTCTGCGTTCGGGAACACTTTGTGTACTAATGTAAGCAGGCAGTATTTAGTAGACAGTACATATTTTGAGGACACTGTAGTTATCAGCCTGTTGCAGACATGGTCTGTGTTTTGCTCTCCTGAAGTATTCAAGAAAGAAAAGAAAAAAAATGTGTCAGACCAGCATGATCTTGTACTTCTTATACCGCACTGAATGATCATTATATCCCAGGATTCACCTGTTCTGTTCTGTTGAGTGCGTGTCCTGGGGCTTGATATGTGACACTTTTACAGGGTCTTCTTCTCCTTGAAAATCCCTGAGATTTAGACATTTAGAACAGGACCGAAAAGGGAAATGGCAAAATTCTGGCGGAGGAACTTCTAACTGGTTCACTGTGTTGCTGGGAATATTTATCAGAAGAGTCCTGTATAAATGATGCACTCAGCATCTGATCCCAGATCAAGATCCACATCCCACTCGAAACAGCTGCGGTTTGTTCCTGCGGTTGAGAATGCTGATCCAGTTTTAGTCATAAGGAGGCTTCTCTATCCCCACCACTTCATTGACGGCCTACAACATTGGTGATATAACCTGCCTTCTGGTTTTTTATAATCCTCTGAATTGGAGCAATGAGAACTTGAAAGGACTCGAAAAGCCCTTGGATATGTGGTGCAGGTATGTGTGTGGGAGTTCTGCTTTAACCAAGCTGTGGCCCACTTAGCTTCAGCCATCTGGCAGGTGCAGAATCAGGAGTTATGCCTGCAAAGCATGTGATCACTTTATTAGGTAGACCTGTACACCAGCTTGTGAATGCAAATTTTTAATCAGGCAATCATGCGGCAGCAACTAAATGCCACACAGTACATATTCAGAACCGTATATACCATATCTAAACACACAGTACATATTCTGTAGAGTTTATACAATATTTATACACACAGTACATATTCAGTACAGTATATACAATATTTATACACACTGTGCATATTCAGTAGAGTTTCTACAATATTTATACACGCAGTACATATTCAGTACAGTATATACCATATTTATACACACAATACATATTTAGTACAGTATATACAATATTTATACACACAGTACATATTTAGTACAGTATATACCATATTTATACACACAGTACATATTCAGTAGAGTTTATACAATATTTATACACAGTACATATTCAGTACAGTATATACCATATTTATACACACAGTACATATTCAGTATAGTATATACCATATTTATACACACAGTACAGTAGAAATCGAGCACATACGATGCTTCCACACATTGAAGGCTAAGCAAGGACAGCCTTGTTAGCTGAGTGTATCATCCTTTCCGGACTCAAGGGCCCTGACGATGGGGGGTAGATTGATGGAGCCCCTGTGATCCAGCTCAAGGTGATGGAGGCTTATTTGCGTGCGCAAGTCTTCCCGTGTCCTTCCTGCTGCCGGACGGTCAGGATGAAGGATTCATGGGTCGCCACAGGGCCTCCGAGGACAGGGAAAGTCACTGGGTTGAGGGAAAACTTGCGTGTCCATCCACACTGACCGAGTGGGACAGAGACGGCTGCTGGTGTAAGCGCTCTATGCTGTCGTTCACGCTGTCGTTTATCCAAAGCCACTTACAGTTGATTAGACTGAGCAGGGGACAATCTCCCCAGGAGCAATGCGGGGTTAATGACCTTGTGCAGATCTTATTGTGGCTACACCGGGGCTTGAACCACCAACCTTCCAGCTCCCAGTCATGTACCTTAGCCACAAGGCTACGGACTGCCCCCTCTATCCATGACCGTTTCTGGAACCCCACCAGGTCCATAAACCCCCCCCCCCAACCCCCCCGGTCTGCAATTGGTTCCAACAATATTCTTATTTTGGGCCACCGAATTCCTAGATCCAGCTCTGGATGGTGACCTCCCAGTAACAGCAGCGGGGACATGAGCTATGAACAGACCCGTTAGGGTGGTATGTAATGGCTCCAAACAGAATGCTAGATTTTGTGGGGGTACAGAGGAGCATGTGTTGATTCATGCTGGACCATGGTTCCTTGCTTAGGAGAAGTTGTTTTATTCCTCCTGGGAGAGGTCTAAAGGTTTTACCTGCTCAAAAAAAAAGAACATAGTTTTGGGACACGTCGTACAGTCTGTCAGGCAGCGGACTCTGGAGCTGTATCTCCCTCAGATCGATCTCTGCCGTGGCTTTCTGAGCTGTGGCCTCGCTCTCCATCCGTTACCCTCTGCCTTCTCCCTGTCTGAGTTAAGCACAATATATGAGAGGAGGGCGGACCGGCCCGCTCGCCTTTTAGAAAGAAAATCTTTTAAAAAACCACTCCACTCCACTCCACAGCGAGAAGGGGGGGGGGGGGGATAAGAGGGAGACAGACGAGGACGTTGACGGGAGATATCGATCCCTCCGAAAACCCACTCGGTCGGGTCAGTCCCTGGGCAAGCGGATAGATAAATAAAATAAAATAAACAAATGGCGAGTTGTAAATCGAAACGTTCTTCACCCCCCCACCACGATCGGACCCCCCCCGGTCCATTAGCGCCACGCTGGGCTGCCATGACAGATGGCGGTCCGGCAGGCTGCCACCTCCAGGGCACCGTTTATAAGAGAAATAAAAACGTAAGCGCACTACGGCGGTGGAGACAGAATGCATTTAAACAGCACTTATTGAGGGGAGGACGCTCTGCAGCGATGAGCAGAGCGGGAGAGGGAAAGAGGCTCGGGTACGAACGACCGCTGCTTTCACCAGGGGGACAAAATGGCCGAAATTAGAGTCGGTGTTATAGCACACGCATCGATGTGACTTCACTGTATGAGGGAGAGATTTTTCACAGCAACAGTGTGAAAGTTCCTTATCGTTCTAATGCTTCAATCCCAGAATGTAATGTTAGGCAGTTAAAAGCTCTCATTTGTGTTCATAATAGGAATCAAATGGCATCTACTCTACCCTACAATCAACTCTACTAGAGGGAAAAGTACACTGTCTGTCAGAGTGGAGAGAGAGAGAAATTCTAACCTTTTTATGGTGCTGTTATCTGATCTGGGTTCTCTCCATTAGTGTTTGTTTACTGTAAAAAGAGCCACTTGGGCATGATAAAAAAAATTAAATAAACAAACAAATAAATGAATAATTTAAACTGGAATTATTTGAAGTGTGCTCTGTGAGCATAAAATCACTATCTCTGAAATGTATCCCTGTTTGTGGTCAATGAGGTCAGTGACTGCTTCAACTTGAAATTATATCGCAGCTCTAGGCTACAGGAAAAGAGGACCTGACAACTGATCTGGGATCAGTTTGCTTTTTTACAACTTTAAGTGCAACCATTCAGCTTACAAATACACTCAGTGAGCACTTAGTAGTAGGTATTTATTTGACTTTTTTTTCAGACTTATTAAGTTTTCTGCTGCTGTAGCCTATCCACTTAGAGGTTTGATGTTTTGTGTGTTCAGAGATGCTCTTCTGCACACCACTGTTGTAATGTGTGGTTATTTGTGTTCAGACATGTTCTTCTACATACCACTGTTGTAATGTGTGGTTATTTGTGTTCAGAGATGCTCTTCTGCACACCACTGTTGTAATGTGTGGTTATTTGTGTTCAGAGATGCTCTTCTGCACTCCACTGTTGTAATGTGTGGTTATTTGTGTTCAGAGATGCTCTTCTGCTCACCACTGTTGTAATGTGTGGTTATTTGTGTTCAGAGATGCTCTTCTGCACTCCACTGTTGTAATGTGTGGTTATTTGCGTTACTGTCACCTTTCTGTCGGCTACAAACTGTCAGGCCCTTCTCCTCTGACTCTCTCTCTCTCTGTCATTAAACAGAAGTGCTGCTGTTCACTGGATCTGCTGCTGTTCTGGTTTTTTGCAGCACTCTCTGCAAATTCTAGAGCCTAGTGTGTGTGAAAATCCCAGGAGATCAGCATTTTCAATCAGCAATCATTACAGACTCCAAGTCACTTCGATTATATTTCTTCCCCATGCTGGTTTGAAAAACAGCTGAACCTCTTGACCACTCTGCATGTTTTTATGCATTGCTGCCACATGATTGGTTGATTAAATATTTGCACAGGTGTACAGGTGTACCTAGTTACAGTATATACCATCCTAAGTGCTCACTGAGTGTAGGTATCCTGAGTGTAGGTATCCTGCCGGCCGTATGAATGGCTCTGACTGTGGAGCTTCTCCACCCTAGCTCCCCAGTGGTGGAACGACCTCCCCATCCCTGTAAGAATTGCTCACTCACTGCCCATTTTCCACCAGTTTGAAGACTCATCTCTTCACACTGTACCTTAACTCCTCTGCGGGAATGCCCTGATCTATTGCCACTTGTTTCACCTGTTTCAGCCCCTTGTACTTTGTAGTTACATTTCATTACATTATAGTCATTTAGCAGACGCTCTTATCCAAAGCGACGTAGAATAAAATGCAAATCGAACAAAGTGCGATGAGGACCCTAGAGGAAAGCTCTAGTTCAATCTAGGACTGTTGCATTTGTATATTGGTACTGTAGTTCCTGATTTCTTACTTACAGACTTGGCCTAATTACCATGTGTGCTAGGTTTAAATGTTCATGACTGTATAACAGATACTTATCTGACCTCTTCTGTAGTTGGTATGCACTTTCTGTTCATTGCTCTGGGTAAAAGCGTCTGCTGAATAAAATGCAGTGTAATGTAAAGGCAGCCAGCGCAGGGAGATGAGAAGGAGAGAGGGACAGGGCCGGGTCTGGGGGAGGCTGTAGATCAGAGGAGCAGCAGCAGGGCTCAGGAGGACCCGCAGGGGGTCTGACAGCAGAGGCGCGGAGGCCTGGCGAGGAGGGATCCGGGTATTCCAGACGGGATGCGAGCTGGGCGGATTCTGCAGATGTTGCAAGTGGAAGAATCTGCACGCCGAACATTCCCAGATTCCAAAGTGAAAGAAGATGAACACTGTGGCACTGTGGAGGGTGAGAGAGAGGTCAACCGGGGGGTTGGAGGGAGGAGGGGGGGGTAGAGCATCTGAGTTTATGCCTAGTTCAGCTATATCGGCAATGGTTTGCCATCCTGCTTGAGATGGCTTGTTAGCAAGCTAAGAAAACAACAATTTCCTGCTTTTATCGAGCTGTTAATTAGGCTGCAGACTGTAAAGGGGGCTGTGTTATATACACCTGATTGATCGGCTGATTGATTTATTAAGTGATGGATTGGCTGGCTTGTTGGTCGGTTGATGGGCCGATTGAATAATTGAAGGCGGAAAAACCCAGGCGTCCGCGCCGTTAGCAGGGACACCTGGACTCAGAAACGTGGCGTCTGTCTGTGGGAAATGAGGTCCTTAAAAAGACCCAAACTACCAGGAGCCAAAACGGCATCCTGAGTAAATCGGGCACAAAAATCATGCGCCGTGAAAATGTACGTCCTCAACAAGCGTGACTAATGGCGGGATTGGCTGGAAAGGAAAGCCAGCGTACAGAGCCGTCCCTGAGATTGGGCGGTCCTGCGCCGGCGTCTTCGTGTTGTGCCGCTCCCCTCCTGGAGCCAAGGCTCAGACAGATCTGTCTGCTCCGCAAGCTGGCAGCTGCACTGCTGTACACATTATTAATATTCAATATTCATATTCATAAAGCAATCGCTGCCTGGTTTGCTGGCTGCACCTGCATCGGATGGAGAGGACTTTCATCGAGCCTGACGCTATTTTTCAGTCCTGGTGAACAGGCGCTCGAATGGTCGATTCAGTACAGTTCAATTTTATTTGTATAGCGCTTTTCACAGTAGACTGTCACAAAGACACTTTACATAGTAAACAGAAGGGAAGAAAAATTGGAAATATCAGCTAAACGACTCTGCCTAGTAGGATAAAAACCCTCAAACAGTGGCGAGAAAAAACTCCCTGATGGGAAGAAATTTCGAGAGGAACCCGACTATAGCGACGTGCCCATCCTCCGCTGGCCTATAGGTTAAGATGGTAACAGTTTAGGTATGGAGCTAGCAGGTAATCTAGAAAGAGTTGGAGGGGGATGAATCTGTCGCTCCAGGATGTGTGGAAGCGTGGGCATGAACCAGGAGCCATGGCTGCAGCAGTCCACCACCTCAGGGCTTGAGTGGTCCAATGGGGCAGATCGCATGCACAGAGTAGCCTGAGCCAGTGACTAACCTCTCGGTGACTAAGGTTGTGGCTTACCCAGCTGGCACCGTTAATGCATGCTCTGAGCATGCATGTGGATCACATGTGGATTTTTAAATATGGTAAATGGTTGGCATTTGGCACCCATTCATACACACACTCAAACACCAACGGCCATTGGCTGCCATGAAAGGCACCAACCAGCTCGTCAGGAGCATTTGGGGGTTGGGTGTCTTTCTCAGGGACACTTCGACAAAACCCAGGCAGGCGATCGAACCGGCAACCCTCCGACTGCCAGACAACTGCTCTTAGCGCTTGATCCAATGTCGCCTATTGCACCCACCAACCATCTTCAGAACTATACTCCGATTAGCCTTAGGATTCATGAAAGAGATGAGTTTTGAGTCTGCAGTTAAAGATACATTTGAAGATAGAGTGTTTCTGAAGCTCAAATATGCCCGGGTGTATGTGTAACGGTGTATGAAAACATGAGAATGTTTGATAACAGCCTCATTCTGGCTTGTTATTTCATTTGGAACCAGACTGGGGCCCAAATACATAATTGTTTTGGATTAAAATGTTTTTCTGTGCTTGATTGACCTTGCCTGGTGCAATTGAGCCAACCAAGAGGACCAGAATGCTGGGATTGCCGTTTTTGTGAGCATTTCGTCCTTTGGTTCCGATACACCAGAGAAGTGCTACTCTGTCCACCGTTGTTGTAGATTCACCCCCCCCCCCCTCTTGTCTCAACTGAGCCGGTAACGGCAGTTTCAGCTGGCCCATCACATGATGGATGAGAGCAGTTTTATGGTGGGGAGTATCAGATTTGAGTCCTGGGGGGACTGCAGTGGCTACAGCGGGCCTCTGTGGTTTTCGTTCTATCAGCCAATTCAGGTCTATGGCAGGGAGGTGTACTGTATGGACTTGGGCCAATCAGAGAGGCTAAATCATTTAAGTGCTGAAGCGCACGGA
>NC_083765.1:45533083-45538083 GCF_963514075.1 Conger conger | reverse complement strand
TGTGGTCAAACAGGGTAAATGTGGTGTGGTCAAACAGGGTACATGTGGTGTGGTCAAACAGGGTACATGTGGTGTGGTCAAACAGGGTAAATGTGGTGTGGTCAAACAGGGTGCATGTGGTGTGGTCAAACAGGGTAAATGTGGTGTGGTCAAACAGGGTAAATGTGGTGTGGTCAAACAGGGTACATGTGGTGTGGTCAAACAGGGTAAATGTGGTGTGGTCAAACAGGGTAAATGTGGTGTGGTCAAACAGGGTAAATGTGGTGTGGTCAAACAGGGTACATGTGGTGTGGTCAAACAGGGTACATGTGGTGTGGTCAAACAGGGTGCATTGGGTGTGGTCAAACAGGGTACATATGGTGTGGTCAAACAGGGTAAATGTGGTGTGGTCAAACAGGGTGCATGGGGTGTGGTCAAACAGGGTACATATGGTGTGGTCAAACAGGGTAAATGTGGTGTGGTCAAACAGGGTAAATGTGGTGTGGTCAAACAGAGTACATATGGTGTGGTCAAACAGGGTACATATGGTGTGGTCAAACAGGGTACATGTGGTGTGGTCAAACAGGGTAAATGTGGTGTGGTCCAACCGGGTAAAATTCTGGGTTCAGCCAGTTAAGGTGACGGACTTCACTTTCTTCACTGCATTTTTTACAAAATGCTATCCAATTTTTCAGCTGGGTCATATAGACATCCCAGGTTATTCCCGTGTGGATTTATCTCTTGTGCATAATTGCCCATTTTGGTACAAATTCCGTTTTTTTCGTGTACATTCATGTCATTTATTTCTACTTAAAATATTTTTTGTCTGAACCATGTCCCTTGCTTTGGAGAAGAATGTCAAAACAGGTTTGTGTGTAACACCTTTTAGATAATGATGAATAACTGCTGAAAGCTGCTGAGAAGATTCTTCAATCTTGTGAGAGAGTCTTTAATTCATGAAATACACAGAGTATCCTTTAACCTCAGGGCAGCTACCTGCTCTGATTTTACTCTGACAGTGCTGTACCTTGGATTAGTATACAGTCTCTGTTTGGTTATGTGTGTTCATTCATACCCTGCCAGGATTATTACACTGAGAGACTACAGTGCAGTATCTTGGATTAGTGTACAGTCTGTGTTTGTGTCCATTCATACTCTAGTGAATATTTCCAAATCCAGTCAGGCGCTTTGCTGCATTGGGACCAACCCAACCCAACACAAACTGAAATTCCCATTTTGGACCCCTGGGGCGATCTTAAACGAGGGGTGGCCGGCCAGCTTTGGGGTTGGGGGGACGTGTAAAGAGCCCTTTCAGGTGGAAACAGGGGCCCACCTGGCCCCATCGGACCCCCGCCTCCCCCGTTCAGCCAGATCGTGATCAGCGACGGAGCCTCATGAAATATTCAGAGGCTTGCTCTGGATAAAAACTGCCTCTAATCGAAGGAAGAAGGAGGAGAAAAGGCCCTTCTCCTCCGAGCGGACTCCAGGAGGTAAAACACTCCGCTGAGCTCTGAATTGGCTTCTTTTTTTCCCCCTTTTTTTCCAGAGGATTAATACTTAATGCCTCTAAATCCTGTGTGTCTGTGAGTTTACAAACTCTGGGGTTTTTTATGTTAATGTGATTTCTGCCTGGGGATAGTGGGAGAAGGTGTGTGAGTGTGTGTGTGTGGTGTGACCCAAAGGAGTGCGGTCCACAGGCATGCATGGTGTGGTCAAACAGGGTGCATGTGGTGTGGTCAAACAGGGTAAATGTGGTGTGGTCAAACAGGGTACATGTGGTGTGGTCAAACAGGGTAAATGTGGTGTGGTCAAACAGGGTAAATGTGGTGTGGTCAAACAGGGTAAATGTGGTGTGGTCAAACAGGGTAAATGTGGTGTGGTCAAACAGGGTACATGTGGTGTGGTCAAACAGGGTACATGTGGTGTGGTCAAACAGGGTAAATGTGGTGTGGTCAAACAGGGTAAATGTGGTGTGGTCAAACAGGGTGCATGTGGTGTGGTCAAACAGGGTAAATGTGGTGTGGTCAAACAGGGTAAATGTGGTGTGGTCAAACAGGGTACATGTGGTGTGGTCAAACAGGGTGCATGTGGTGTGGTCAAACAGGGTAAATGTGGTGTGGTCAAACAGGGTAAATGTGGTGTGGTCAAACAGGGTACATGTGGTGTGGTCAAACAGGGTAAATGTGGTGTGGTCAAACAGGGTAAATGTGGTGTGGTCAAACAGGGTAAATGTGGTGTGGTCAAACAGGGTAAATGTGGTGTGGTCAAACAGGGTAAATGTGGTGTGGTCAAACAGGGTACATGTGGTGTGGTCAAACAGGGTACATGTGGTGTGGTCAAACAGGGTAAATGTGGTGTGGTCAAACAGGGTAAATGTGGTGTGGTCAAACAGGGTAAATGTGGTGTGGTCAAACAGGGTAAATGTGGTGTGGTCAAACAGGGTAAATGTGGTGTGGTCAAACAGGGTACATGTGGTGTGGTCAAACAGGGTACATGTGGTGTGGTCAAACAGGGTGCATTGGGTGTGGTCAAACAGGGTACATATGGTGTGGTCAAACAGGGTACATGTGGTGTGGTCAAACAGGGTGCATGGGGTGTGGTCAAACAGGGTACATATGGTGTGGTCAAACAGGGTAAATGTGGTGTGGTCAAACAGGGTAAATGTGGTGTGGTCAAACAGAGTACATATGGTGCGGTCAAACAGGGTACATGTGGTGTGGTCAAACAGGGTAAATGCGGTGTGGTCAAACAGGGTAAATGTGGTGTGGTCAAACAGGGTGCATGGGGTGTGGTCAAACAGGGTACATATGGTGTGGTCAAACAGGGTAAATGTGGTGTGGTCAAACAGGGTAAATGTGGTGTGGTCAAACAGAGTACATATGGTCTGGTCAAACAGGGTACATGTGGTGTGGTCAAACAGGGTAAATGTGGTGTGGTCAAACAGGGTAAATGCGGTGTGGTCAAACAGGGTAAATGTGGTGTGGTCCAACCGGGTAAAATTCTGGGTTCAGCCAGTTAAGGTGACGCGACGGCACAGCCATCAGGGGGTAATTTTTGTTCCACAGATTCACTCCATTCGTTAGTAGCCAGAGGCTCTTGGAAACACAAGGGAATTATTTTGTTGTCTTCTTTAAATTATTTCATAAGAAGAAAGAAAAGAAGGACCCCCCCCCCCAAAGAAAAGAGAAATTCATCATCTTTTGAAGGTTTTTTGTATACTGTCTCCCTCCTTAATTGACTGGTATGTGTTAATTTGTTCAGCGACTTCCAGAATCCATTTCACTGTGATGGTAATTGGGCAAACACTACCCATAATGCAACACTTCTCTACAGATTTTGCTGTGTCCCTTCATTTGCACCAAACCTTCAGCAATGGTACCATGATCATACTCATGCACTGTTGCAATTCAGTCTTCCTTCTCTCTCCCTCTCCCTCCCTCCCTCTCTCTCCTCTTTCCCCCCTCTCTCTCCCCCCTCTCTCCCTCTCTCCCTCCCTCCCTCTCCCTCTCTCCCTCTCTCCCTGCGTATGTCCATTGTGTTTTCAGTTCTCTCTCTCCCTCTCTCTCCCTCTCTCCCTGTGCGTGTCCATTGAGTTTTCAGTTCTCTCCCTCTCTCTCCCTCCCTCTCTCTCTCTCCCTCTCTCCCTCTCTCCCTGCGTGTGTCAATTGTGTTTTCAGTTCTCTCTCCCCTCTCTATCCCCTCTCTCTCTCTCCCCCACTCCCCCTCTCTCTCCCTCTCTCCCTGCGCGTGTCCATTGTGTTTTTAGTTCTCTCTCCCTCTCCCTCCCTCCCTCCCTCACTCCCTCACTCCCTCTCTCTCTCCCTCTCTCCCTGCGCGTGTCCATTGTGTTTTCAGTTCTCTCTCACGCTCTTGTTTCCTCCTTTGTTCGAGCTGCTCGGCGTTAATGTCATTGAGAATTATCTGTATTGTGGCAACATGAAAAACGATGTAATTGCTCTGATTGGTCCTTTTCAAGCCCTAAAAAGCATGGAAGCACTTAAGCCACTTACGTACGTTCCAGTGGGTATGGGGTGGGCACTGCTGTTTGAGCAGGCCTGATTGGACAGAAATGTTGACATTGTTATACATGCTGTACCCAGTAATGATGGTTTTTTGATGTTGTGGAGCAGTAGCAGCTTGGGAAATAACACGGTTCATTACAACAAAGAGAGAGGCCACACCGTGTAATTCATTCGCAGTTTAATTAATGAAGTTTGAATATTCACCGTGTCTTAATTTACATTTCTTCACTCCACTCCCATCGCCTCTCGAATGTTTGTGTCCTTGTTGTCCGGTACAAAAGAAGCAGCTGTCGTCACTGTGGGAATGCGCAACGCTACTCGGGGAAACGATTGGTCGTGACTGCACACAATCAGACGCCTGGAGTCTTTCGGTTAGCCATTTTGGGTGCTTGGGGAATGTTGGCTCAGATAGGCTGGGTTTTGGGTAACGTACTGCAGGGAGTATGTCATTGGTCAAACTGCAATGGCCGCCTAAACCCATCTCCACACCTGCACCATTCAGCCGCCAGATGGTCAGGAGAGTCCTATATCTGTTATGAACCGGTTTGGTGCTTCAGAATGTGCCTGACTTTGGACACAAATAATCAGGTGTGGGGAGTTAACCATGAATCACCCGGCAAATATTTTGATGCTGGTTTGACCTCCAATCACCGTCGTTGATGGAGGTCAACACAATCTCGATTAGTGGGGCTGAAATGAAAGAGTTTTTGATGTTGGTAATTCGATTCAAAACTCTATCTATTACAGGTAGAAAAGTGGTCATGTGACGATTATATCAAATATGGAGACAGGTACTGATGAAGGTCCTGTGACTAAAATGTTTTTTACATTTTGTGGTGCGCTTTGCACTGGGGCACTTTTCTGCACCATCAAGCTTGAACAAAACAACAAGATCATTTTGCTAGCTCAGCTTCCTTGAAACTTCTCTCCGATAGACTTCACTTGAATTCCTCATGGTATTTTTCCACCTGATGCCTCACAGTGGAGACCAACAGGAGC
>NC_083765.1:45490583-45525583 GCF_963514075.1 Conger conger | reverse complement strand
TGGTACCAACAATCATTCCACGGCCAACGCCATTTAGATCACATTTGTTCCCCATTCTGATGTTTGGATGTTTGGCTGACATTTGTTCCCCATTCTGATGTTTGGTCTGAATAACAACTGAACCTCTTGACCATCTCTTTTATGCATTGAGTTGCTGTCAGTGTACAGGTCTACCAAATAAGGTGGTCACTGAGAGTATATAGTGTAACTAATATATAACCAATATCATCAGTGGAATTTATCATTAAGCAGAAATGCCAATACATTGGAAAATATATTTGTGTATATTGAGTGTCAACACATTCATAATTACACCCTATTTGTAATAGATTGTTAATTATAGTTTTATACTGATGTGGGCAGTGTTTCTTCATCAGGGTTCATAGATTTTTTCATGAAGGTTTGGAATAAGTAAAGTTACATTAATGTTTTGCATCTTTATTCATTAATGTGGGGATGTTGGTTGCCAGGTCTGTTATGTGATCTTAAATTCACGCTTTGCATCGTTACTCACTGTTATGGGCATATGTCTGGCACTGTTGTTCATAGGTTGATGCTCTGATGTTCCCTTTCATTTTTAAAAATTTTTATTAATTCGTCAATAACTCATTTTTCCCATTTTCTCCCAATTTGGTAGCCAGGGGGGAACAGAGGAACCAAAAGCAGACAGGGGTGAAGAGAAAATGGCAGGTTTAATAGCAAACGCAGGGGCAGACAGAGCGGAGTCAAGAAACAGGCCAGGATCAAAAACCAGGAGGTCAGTCCAACAAGGCAGAGGTATAGATATCCACAACAACCAAAGAAGTGTCCAGGGAAACAGGCAGGGGTCAAACACAGGAAATCCAAACAGAAACACGGCAAGGGAAAACAAACAAGGCTCAGGAAGCAAGGCTTGGGAATAAGGAGGCTAGAACTGGGGGAAGGAAAAAAGGGCTCGGGACTCAAAAAACAGGACAAGACGAACTAGCAGCGTGCAACAGAAAAGGACAGGTATAAATACAGAGGGGAATGAGACAAACTAGGCAGGGCAAGGGAGTGAGGGCAGTCTACCAAATAAACATCAGGTGAGACACATGAAAGGGTAATAGCACAATAACGAGGGGGAAACAAAAACGCGGACTGGATTCACAAAGACACACATGTAATACAAACGGTTCCGGACTAGGGAGTAGACAATTGCAGAGAATCAGGAGATGCAGAGATAGAGAGAGACAGGTGCGAATACTTCGCTGAAACTAAGCAAGTAATCAGTGATAGAATAGGGAGGCGGAGTTACAGAACAGAATTGAATTGAGATGCGTTAGTAAGTTAGTTAAGTGATTTAAATTACAAATACCCAAAACTAGTGAATGTTAGTTTGTTAGTTTGACAAACAAATGAGTGTGTTAGTATAATTAGTACTGTACAACTTCTATGTTAGTTGGGATTTGTATATTAGTGCTATGTACAAACATGAAATGGAGAGAAAGCAGGAAGTAATGAATGCAAGATTGGAAGGAAGGTTGAACCCCGGAACTACCGTAAACACCCAAATAGTGGGGCACGCAGACAGGGGAGTGACTGGGCTAGTAAGCATTCAGACTCAGACATCACAGGGGAAGACGAGTGCAAAGACTAATGAATATAAACAGAACACCAGACATGAATGTGAAAAATAATAGCAATGATAAACTAACACACAGAACACAGGAACATAACACCAATAGATTCAATGCAGCAGCCCCGTTGCTCAGCAGCCCAGGAGGTCAGGATATTAGAGAGCGGTACGCCTTCTACAGGCCGCATCGTCTCAAGTTCCTGCGACCGTGACTCTGAGGCGAGTGCAATCAGGGCGATCCTACAGCCCCTGCCGAGTATTCCTCCTGCCACCCTTGGAGCAGCGAGCCAATTATGGCACTCCATGAGAGCCGGCCAACCTCAGCTTTTGCAGGACCATAGATCGAACCCCGATGTGCAACTGTAACGAACTGATGCCTGCAGCAAAGGTTGGTTACTTTATTCCCTTCATTTTAATCTGCTCCACTGAATTAATACAGCCTTAATACTATACTTTATATACATAAATACATATAATATACTGTGTACTTTTCAACACGTGGCTATATATACTTCACTTGCCATTATTGGCTATTGCCAAATACATGGTGCATGAGTAACCGCACATCCAACAGTCAATAAACCCAGATGCACCACGGATAACAGATAAAACACACCTGTGTGACACACCGTGCACCTTACATGAGGGGGGAAGGGGGAGTGTAGCGTATCCATGGTCACCTGGCTTCTGCTCCAAGACTGACATCATCACTCCTCCATCAGTCTGATCCCCTGCCCTGGTGACAGCCACTAGTTTACAGCTGGGGGGTGTGCATCACACAAGCCCACACAGGGGTAATTACACAAGGTGCTGAGGGCTGTCTGTCCTCTACGGGCTGAGTGACGAGGTGTACCTGCTCAACGATGACACAAGTGGAGCTCACTCCTGGTCCTGGAGAACTGCAGGGTGTGCTGGGGTCCTTACTCCTGGTCCTGGAGAACCACAGGGTGTGCTAGAGTCCTCACTCCTGGCCCTGGAGAACCACAGGGTGTGCTGGGGTCCTCACTCCTGGTCCTGGAGAGCTGCAGGGTGTGCTGGGGTCCTCACTCCTGGTCCTGGAGAGCCACAGGGTGTGCTGGGGTCCTCACTCCTGGTCCTGGAGAGCCGCAGGGTGTGCTGGCTTTCGTTGTTACTCAGAACTTAATTGATCAATCAAAGCAGCTAATTACACAGTTAACTCGCCTCACCTGGTTTCTTTGGTCTGAAACGGTGGCTGATATTAAGGCCAAAACAAAAAGCAGCGCACCCTGTATCTTATGCACAGGTTTTTTAAACGAGCCCAAGGCCTGATGTGAAAGCAATACGCAATCACACGGGACTAATCAACTTGGCTCTTACCTCCTATTTGTAGTTGAGCAGTCCAAGCAATCTGCTCCTCTTTCCTGTTTATCGCACAAGAGTCAATTATTACCCAGAATTGAATTGCCTCCTCCCAATGTATTAATGTAGATTTACATGAAATTACATTTCAGTTTTTATCTTTCTTTCTTTCTTTCTTTCTTTCAGGCAATTAATGTTTTTATTTGTCTGAAACATTTGTCTCTACGATCAAACACAAACCAAATGGATAAATAAAACAAGAACAGACCAACACAGAAAGACCAAAGCGCATAAAAAAATATACATTTCCTGTGGAAGAAAGATAATTTCACAGATGAGAGATCAAATTGGCAAGTGTTCAGACAAGAATGGCAGGTTCCGGGTGCGTGTCTGAGGGACTGAGAGTTATTTTTTATTTATTTCTCTCCTCATTTTACGGGTCGTGTGGCTGGGCACGCCGCACCGTCTCTGAGATTGAAAAGCTCAGGCTCGCTGTAGTGCTCGCGTCTCCAGTCTCACGGAAGGGAAAGATGCGAATACGTTTTACAAACCTGGCGGGAGGGGCGGAGATTACATCAGCATAGCTACGCACGAAAAGCTGCGATCCCGCCCGCCTTACAAAACCGGGACGGGAAGACGGGGACTCAGGAGAAAAAATGCACAGCAAGATTCTCGCTGTTAAATCCGTGTTTGTGCGGGACCACTGGGGACCGCGTACACTCTCAGATTCTAGGCGGAACATCACAGTGTGATTAACATACTTGCAGATACTCCCTCCAGTGCCTTTGTTACAAATCAATTAGTAGCACCTAAACTGTGCTAACTCAGGGTTGGGTTACTGTGCTGATTTGCTAATTCAGGGTTGGATTACTGCGTTAATTTGCTAACTCAGTGTTGGGTTACTGTGCTAACACAGTGTTGGGTTACTGTGCTAACTTGCTCATTCAAGGTTGGGTTACTGTGCTAACTTGCTAACTCAGTGTTGGGTTACTGTGCTAACTTGCTAACTCAGTGCTGGGTTACTCTGCTAACTTGCTAACTCAGTGCTGGGTTACTGTGCTAACTTGCTAACACAGTGTTGGGTTACTGTGCTAACTTGCTAACACAGTGTTGGGTTACTGTGCCAACTTGCTAACTCAGTGCTGGGTTACTGTGCTAACTTGCTAACTCAGTGCTGGGTTACTGTGCTAACTTGCTAACACAGTGTTGGGTTACTGTGCTAACTTGCTCACTCAGTGTTGGGTTACTGTGCTAACTTGCTCACTCAGTGTTGGGTTACTGTGCTAACTTGCTAATTCAGTGTTGGGTTACTGTGCTAACTTGCTAACTCAGTGTTGGGTTACTGTGCTAACTTGCTAATTCAGTGTTGGGTTACTGTGCTAACTTGCTCACTCAGTGTTGGGTTACTGCACTAACTTGCTCACTCAGTGTTGGGTTACTGTGCTAACTTGCTAATTCAGTGTTGGGTTACTGTGCTAACTTGCTCACTCAGTGTTGGGTTACTGTGCTAAATGAAGTAGGTTTAGCGGGTAACATGCCTGTGCCGGTGAATGGAGGAGCCTGTGGATGGGAGGCTCCACTGAGCTGGAAGAGCAGGACCGTCTCCCCCTGCTTGATGCCACATTATCAGACATGTTCCAGCCCTGTGAGCTGTGACCGCTATAACCTGAGATGTCATGTGTGGGTCTGTGGATGATGATTAACCCCCTCCCCTCACCACCACCACCGACATACTCCCCCCACCCCACTGAACCCCCACACTGCAGAACTGCAACCCCCAGCCCAAGCCCAAAGCTCCGGGAGAAGGGGGACGGGGAGATCGCGTCTCCACCGACCGCTCGGTTTGGTGAGAGTGCCACGGAGCGCGGCGAGATCAGGGTGAAGATAACATCCAGTCGGAGGAGAGCAGGAACGGCTGGGTGTTCATGGGTAATTAAACACCGGGAAAAAGACGACAACCCCAACCAATCAAGGAGAGCCCCTGGGAGGAGAGTGTTGCCGTGGCGCTGGTTCTCATGGGAACCAGCGCCAGTATGGATATGATTAATTGTTATGGTGTCCTTACTTTGCATAAACAGGAGAAGACTGTTAAAAAAAACCTTTTAGAGCAACAAATACATTTTCTTCAAACAACGGTGCGAATCGAAGGCTTTCTGTGCCGAGCGTGAGTGTTTGGTGCATGATGGGTTTGTGGTTTTAATCTCGGTGCGGGCTGGCACTGACTACAGGGCTCGGCTGCAGCACCACACACGTAGAGATGGAGGCTGTAGCACTACTGATGTAGAGATGGAGGATGTAGCACTACTGATGTAGAGATGGAGGTTGTAGCACTACTGACGTAGAGATGAAGGCTGAGCACTACTGATGTAGAGATGGAGGATGTAGCACTACTGACGTAGAGATGGAGGCTGAGCACTACTGACGTAGAGATGGAGGCTGAGCACTACTGATGTAAAGATGGAGGCTGTAGCACTACTGATGTAGAGATGGAGGCTGAGCACTACTGATGTAGAGATGGAGGCTGAGCACTACTGATGTAGAGATGGAGGCTGAGCACTACTGACGTTGAGATGGAGGCTGTAGCACTACTGACGTAGAGATGGAGGCTGAAACCGGCTGAGATGCAGCCTCTCCTCCAGGCCGACCCTGAGCACGCGCTCGTTCTGGGTGTAAGGAACGGGCGTGAAACCGTAGCAACACGCCGTGTCACACTCAGACGAAATCCCCGCTGGCCATGAACCACCGCTGTTCTTCTCCGAGGGAGATTAAATACTTTCTGTACGGAAAAATGGCGTCTTAATGAGATTGTGGAAGTTAATGAGATTGCAAATTGCCAGCCATTCGGTTTAATCGTCATTATTATTGTATTATTATTTTGTACACATTTATTTGGGTTTTTATTTCCTTGAGAGGATTAGACCAGGGAGGGAAAAGAGATGAGAAAGAAAAACAAAGGGAGAGATGAAGGAACCATAAAACGGAGAGGAAGAACAATTAGGATGGAGACACGCTGTGAAGGGAGGGGGTGCGAGACAACCAAATGAGAGAGAGAGAGAGGGAGAGAGAGAGGGAGAGGGAGAGAGGGGCCACATGGGGATGTGTGTGTGTGTGGGCGTGTGCATACGTATGCATGTTTTCGTGTGTCAGCGTGTACATATTTGCATTTTTGTGTGCATATGTATTTGTGTGTGGATCAGGAAAGACATGTATATGGGTACTCATTACAAGCGTGTGTGGGTGGGTGGGCGTGTATGTTTGCGTGCGTGTATGTACAGGTGTGTTTGTGTGTGTGTGTGTGGGCATGTGTATCTTTGCATGTTGTCATGTGTCAGCATGTACATATTTGCATTTATGTATGCATATGAATGCGCACGTGGATCGGAAAAGACATGTATATCAGTACTCATTACAAGCATGTGTGGATGGGTGTGTGTGTGTGTACGTACAGGTATATGTGTGCGCACAGGTATATGTGTGCGCACGCGCGTGTGTGTGGGCATGTGTGGTTTTTTGTGTCAGCGTGTACATATTTGCATTTTTGTGTGCATATGTGTATGTGTACGTGGATCAGGAAAGACATGTATATGGGTATTCATTACAAGCATGTGTGCGTGGGTGGGTTGGGTGTATGTGCGTGTGTGTGTGTGTATGAGACAGAGGGGTGTGTGGTAGAGAAGTGTGTGTGTGTGCGTGTGTGTGGGTGTGTGTGTGTGTGTGTGTGAGTGAGAGAGAGGGATGTGTGGTAGAGGAGTGGGTGCGTGTGTGTGTGTGTGAGAGAGGGGTGTGGTACAGAAGTGTGTGTGTGTGTGTGTGTGTGTGTGTGTGTGAGAGAGAGGTGTGTGGTAGAGGAGTGGGTGTGTGTGTGTGTGTGTGTGTGAGAGAGAGAGGGGTGTGGTAGAGAAGTGTGTGTGTGTGTGTGTGTGTGTGAGAGAGAGAGGGGTGTGGTAGAGGAATGGGTGTGTGTGTGTGTGTGTGTGTGTGTGTGTGTGTATGTATGAGACAGAGGGGTGTGGTAGAGAAGTGTGTGTGTGTGCGTGTGTGTGTGTGTGTGTGAGAGAGAGAGGTGTGTGGTAAAGGAGTGGGTGTGTGTGTGTGTGTGTGAGAGAGAGGGGTGTGGTAGAGAAGTGTGTGTGTGTGTGTGTGTGTGAGAGAGAGAGGGGTGTGGTAGAGGAATGGGTGTGTGTGAGTGTGTGTGTGTGTGTATGAGACAGAGGGGTGTGGTAGAGAAGTGTGTGTGTGTGCGTGTGTGTGTGTGTGTGTGAGAGAGGGGTGTGTGGTTGAGAGCTGGGGGTGTTGTGTATTGGCAGGGTGCAGCTACGGGGGGGCGGTGTGGGGGGTGATGGTGTCTCTTCCGTTCTGTTCTGTTTTACTGCAGTACACCCCACCCCCCCACCCCTCAATGGTGAAAATGAGTTAATGAAAGAACATCAGCTGGCCCCGTGCCAGCGAAGCAGTGTGAAGTGTTTTCCAGAGATCCTGCTCTCTTTCCTTTTCTCTTCCAGCAGCCCCCTCCCCAGCAGCACGTTCAGCCCGGCCCTGGGCTCAGGCAGGAGGGGGGAACACACGGACATTAAAACCAGGCTCTCTTTCTGGGGTGGGGCAGGGCAGTCTGTCCACGTGAGGTGCCTTTCCCCTGGTTTGGGCAATTCAAATGGACACCAGCACCACCCGGACATGAGGATCAGGGAGAGGTAAGGTCTGAGGGCTGTGCCTGGGGGAAGAAGGGGGGGGGGTGTTATTTTGGGGGGGGGGGGGGGGGTTTCGTGATTTTGGGGTGGAGATTTTGGGGTGGGCTTCTGATAACCCTGCCGTATGTGATGTGGAAAGTGAGTGATATTACTCATGTCCAGACCCTGCCAGGGCTGATACCATCCATACGGCAGAGATTAGCCTTATTTATGAAAGCCCCAGTCTGACTGCTTTGAGCCAAATGCTGCTACTATGTCTTGAATGTTTGTGCTCAATTAAATAAATGTGTGTGTGAGTGGGTGTGTGTGTATTTGTGTGTAAGTGTGTGTATTTGTGTGTGTGTGTGTGTGTGTGTGTGTGTGCGAGTGAGTGTGTGTGAGTGTGGGTGTGTGTGTGTATTTGTGTGTAATAGTGTGTGTGTGTATTTGTGCGTGGGTACGTGAGTGTGGGTGTGTGTTTATTTGTGTGAAAGAGTGTTTGCGTGTGAGCGTGTGTGTGCGTGTGTGTGTGTGGGTGTGTGTGTGTGTGTGAGTGCGTGTGTATTTGTGTGTAAGTGTCGTTGTGCGTGAGCGTGTGTGGGTGTATTTGTGTGTAAGAGTGTGTGTGTGTATTTGTGTGTGAGCGTGTGTGGGTGTATTTGTGTGTAAGAGTGTGTGTGTGTGTATTTGTGTGTGAGTGTGTGAGTGTGGGTGTGGTGTGTGTATGAGTATACAGGTGTGTCTGTTTGTGCGCATGTTTGCCTACACAGATATTACCCCAGAGAGAGACCTACAGAGACATTAAGAAGAAGCTGTTTCTACCATATTACCATAGCTTTTTAAGACCGGCTGCTTTAATAACAAACCAGACTGGCTGAACTACAGATCCGCAATACTAAAAGAAATAAGAAACATAAACTCTCACTGGGTGCACTCTTGAACTCCTAAATCTTTGGCAGCGTTCCCCTACACCCTAACTGACTGCGCCTCCCCCTGTCACTGTGGGCCTCCCCCTATCACCCTGCCCCAGTGAGGATTACCCCAGCCCATGCCCCGTTCACGCTGAATGAGACCTGACTACCCCCCCCCGTCTGTCTTTTCTGAGGGGCGTTTGCACGAGATGAATGAAGAAAACTGTATTTCACTTGAATGTAGAAGATCAAATCCCAAGGGTTGTCACCGGATACGAACGAAACGTATCATCCCTGGAGGCTACTGCTACTTGCTTGGTAGCTAGCCAGGGTGATGTGAGGTGATGCAAAAATAATTGCTAACGTTATCCTTGAATTACAATACGAATCCCTCTGGCTTGTTTTGTACACTGTTTTGGATAAATGCTAATTGGAACTCGCTATAGGCCTCAAGTTACTATAGGCTACCACGCAGTAGGAGGCCCAAGCCTGGAGTTTGCATTGAGCCTGTCGAAAGACAGAAAAATTTTCCTTACCAAATGTTGCCTTGCATATCATCAATATCTTTTGAGATTAAGATGATATATTTTGAGATTAAGGTGAGATGAGCCTCCCAAATCCGCACCCAGAATGCTGTCAAAATGCATATTTATAATTTCCATGGCAACCTCCATAATTCTGAGCCCAAAAAAAGTGTGAAGCCCCTCTAAACCTCATTACTGAGATCTAAATGTACATGTGACTAATATTATCAGATGTGCTTTGCGAATGGTAGGTCATTTGTGGTGGGATTTTGACATTACGAACATGGCAGATTCCCACAGGATTAAATTCACAGACGACATCCGCAATTATTTAAAATCACGTGCAGTCCCCAGGTAATACTGGTCCAGTGTGAACAGTTACCACAGCAACACTGCACATTTCTGGGCAGAAAAAACAGATGTACTGTATGAATTCTGTACAGTCACTGGCTTTGTGATGTCATCATTACTGCTGGGAGGAGCCAGAAGAAATTGGGGAGAAGATAGGGACAGGACATCGATGATGTCACCTCCCCCATAGAAACCAGATGAGTTCCACCAATCACACAGCACAGTGGCAACAACCATTCATTTGCTGTTGTTTTGACACTTAATAACAACGTGCTTCTTTATTGGTGGACCTCCTGTCCTTCAGCAGTGTACGATTCTACGTTTATCTTACTGGGATGATAACACTGAGGTGACAGTTGTGATGTCATTATTTTGCACAGAAACCAGAAGCCAGGGCTCACCTGGCAGAGATCAGAGGAGCTTCACAAACTGTGGAGTTCTTTGGTCATAACCAATAGAAAAACAGCGATGGTGACCGCTTAAATAGGTGGCTCTGTGAATAGACTGTGTGATAAAAAGTAACCTACATGCAGTCCCATTCACAAAACCCAAACTGCTAAATATAAACTGGGGTACTGCTGAGGACTGTGAGAGCACACCTCGGAAGAACGTCTTCCGCTATCACAAAAATGGATGACTATGCAAAACCGCGATATAATGCAGGGATATTTATGCCAAAATAAGAGCGTGAAGGCAGAGTCTGCTTTTATCACAGAGGGGAAGTGACATCACTCCATCACTGACAACCTGCATTTCCTTCAGGGCGGTGTGCCTCCACTGCCCTATTATGCATCACTATCACCAGAATCCCTGAGAGACAGAGAGAGATACAGAGAGAGGGGGGGGGATAGAGAGAGAGCAAGAGAGGGAGAGAGATGGGGAAAGAGCGAGGGAGAGGGATAAAGAGAGAGAGGAGAGGAAGGGAGAGAGGGAGAGAGGGAGGGGGAGAGAGAGATAAAGATAGAGAGTGAGAGAGTAAGAGAGAGAGGGGGAGTGAGAGGGAGGGAGAGGAGAGAGAGAAAAATTCACCACCGTCATCACAATTTCCCCTGAGATTTAATCTACAGAAGTTTTTTATAGCCCTGTTTGGGTTCTCACTTCCGAAAAGCGTGGCAAAACTGTGTCTTATTAGGAAACCAAACGCAAGCTATTTGCTCAGGAGCGCTGTAACATCGGTGACTGTCAGAATTCTGTCATTCTCACACACTGAGAAATAAATTATGACACAGAAACAATCTGTTGGCCTGCCGCAGTACTGTAGAGTAAAACAGGGACGTGTGAGCCTGCAGAAAATGTGTGGAGTGAACAGAATTTCAGTCTGCGTGTACCAGGCCTTGTCAGGCATTTTGCGTTTTTGTGGCTTCCTTGACAGACTTCCTGTTTGAATCTTGACACTCACTGCAGCATCTCTCTATTTTTACATTTCAAAAGTCTGCATATGCGGTATGATGTCATTCCAATCCACTGCTATCGGCCGTTATCGCCGGTAATGATTACTTACGGTCATGACAGGTGTTCTACCAAAACAAACCCTTAACTCCGACTGCTTTAAAGCTGTAAATTCCTGGGTGGGTCACGCTAATAAATCAAACGTGCGCAAACATCACCCCGACTGCCGCGAAATGTTTCCAGAACACTAAAGAACATTCTGATTACACTGTCATTTGGCTGTGAGATAATGTTACGACAAGAACACTCCCCAAAACCGCTACTAACTATTTCACCACGTATTTACTGTAACAAACAAGTTCTGTCAATATCACAGTAGGTCCCTGGCAAGTCGTTCACAAACATACATTCCAGACCTGGTCAAATACTTTTCTCTGCTCGATGGCTTGACACTTGTCTGATTTCTGAGAGTATTGCATAGGTTCCAATACACTAATCAAGCTAAGAAAAGTGTTGAAATGTATTTGAATCCACAACAATGACAATGACAATCATGATTTGACCCAAGTCTGAAACATACAGGAAACATCATGGTCATGATCAAACGCCAACATGGAGGATATGCTGCTCCAATGTATGTGCTTTGAGTGTTTAGCCTACCCAATGTTTCCAGAATGTTCTAAGGATCAAACATTTTGGCCGGGATAGTGAAATTATGGCACTATATCCAAATCACATGTGCACAACATATTGAATTTATCTAATAACTTTTTTCCCCCTTTTGATTTGAAAAACTAAATTTGCTGCCATTTGCTAATATAAGTGGACTTGCTGAGTCAAAATGCATTGTTGCCATGGCAACCCAATAGCCTTTGTTTTTGTTGTGCTAGACTGTAAAGGCCAAATAAGTCTCTGCATTACAACTGTAGCTATAGGGATCCAGCATACTGTCGCACTGGATAGGTCAAGTACGGCTGTGTCACACATACATATTGCTATCAGAGTGGCAAAAGAATTCAGTGAAAATTCTTGTGTTAAATAAAGGCAGAAAACACACAGTAATGAGAACCTATCAACAGAACCAAATAAGGAAATCAGTGATCACGTAATGTATTCTTATTGACTGCACTGTAAAACGTTTAGTGTTAAATTAACCCCAAGAGAGTAAATATTGTCCCAGTTGGACCCATATTTACTCTGTTAGAGGTGAATTAATATTAACTGGATATTCCACTGTGTACAAACTTCCCCTTTTAGTAAACAAGGCAATGTTTTGGTCATTCTTCATCCGTCATGCACAGAAAACCAGTTACATACATTTAGAAATCATAATTAGAGGGCAATCAATAAGTATTTGGACAGTGACGCCATTTTTGGGGGTTGCCAAAGCAACTAAAAATGGTGTCACTGTCCAAATGATTACAGACTGCGCCGACCATTTCATACATTCATTTCAACTTGTTATGTCAGCACAACGGTCAGTGTTAATTAAACTCTAAATTGGCTAATTGACCATTTCTGTGTTGATTTTACAGTATTTTAGTATAACCCCTGTGAACTAACCCATGAACAGTGAACCCAACTGCAGTCCTGCCCCTTCCCAATGCCAGTCCTGATCCAGGGCAGGTGAGATGGTGCATAATGGGCTGTACCAGGGATCAAGAAATCCAGCTCTTCTTTTCCCCTGGGTAATTAACTGAAGAATTAGAGCTACTGACTGACTGGCTTCACTCCTGACTCCCAGGTAAAGGGAGGGTGGAAAAGCAGCAGTTCTTGGGTCGTGAGGACCGTGATTTGATGAGCCCTCAGCTACATCAATGCTCATGGAGACCAGGACCATGTTCAAATCAGGGTACTTGCCTACTATTGAGTAAACTGGATGAGAAAGTAGTTAACTTAAAATCCCAGGATGATATATCCATTTTGCTGAGCATATTTTGGAGCATACTAAAACGTATGCACTAATCAGTAAGCAAGGTGCTTAGCAAACAGTACAGAGGTTGAGGACACAGTGGTTTAGGAGGCTGGTTTGGATGTCAGGATTCGCCTGGCCTTGTGTGAAAGAGTGCCCCCTCTGGTCAGGTAGGGTCCTGCAGTCTGCCTGTACAGGAAATGCAATCGGCTGACGGACTGCAGCAAGAAATGGAAGCTGGTGACACGTACATTCATCTTTCTTGTTCAGAGAAATAGGAAAAATGAAGGATAAAATGCCGCTCCAGTTAATGTTGGATACCAATCCACGGTTTGTGTCTGTGACTGCTGTTTGGAGAGGTGACATTGCTGTAACCGTCAAATCTGGCTGGGGGGTAATGGGGCATGTCCTTCTATGTACCTGCCCCCCCCCCCCCCCCCCTCCCCCCGCGTCTGTGTGCTCCATCACGGTTTTTTCGTAATCTTTCACTTTTCTGATATTTTAACCTTGTTCCGGGGAGAAACTGCACGCCCTCCGTCGTGACTGATGAGAAGCCCTATGCCCTAGAGCAGGCGAGACCTTGTCGTGACCCACCAATCAGCGTTTACAAGCACCTCCGAGCCTCTCAGCTGATGAAATATAATTTCCCGCGGAGTGTAGGGGGACTGTACAATGGCCAAGGTGACCTCCTCCCAACTCTAAGTGGCTTTTCTTATCCCACTGTGTAGCCTACAGAGCTAAAGACAATGACCCCTGGCGTGTTGTGTAGCGCTGGGGTCACACCCCGGCATCCCCAGGTGTGATTTCACTGCAGAGTGTGATTGATGAACAGACCGTTAGCTCCACCGCTTTAGCGAAGCGAATAGACTACGTCGTTTCATCACAGGCACACCACGCAGGCCTAATTTTCGTGTAGAGTGAAGTGCTTTATCTGTACTTAGCTCCCGTTTTAGTCCTATTAATACATTCATTACAGTTGTTTATTTTCTTAATCTGAGCATTTTGACTGGCGGCTGTTTGAATTAGCAGGTTAGCGCTAGCCGCTGCGGGCGGGCGGGCGGCCGTTGGGCAGGTGCCCGTAGGACATGAGACGACAAGCCTGCGCGCTGTTTTAACAGACTGGAGACTCACAGGGTGCGTTTAAAGGGATTATGCGAATAGCTGCGGGTCTTTATCACGAACCTTCCTGCTGGAGATTACACGGGCAGGGAGGAGCCCAGCGGCTTGGCTTTCCAAACAGAGCCTTACCGTAAACCTTCGACTTGAGCATTCACGACGTTTAAATTATAAATGCAACAATGGAAGTCTCTTGAATTATATATATTATTCCCTCTAGAAAAAATAAATTGAGTCATATTATTAGCCCACTAGTGGAATTACGGTTACGTTTTCGTTTCGTCCCTTATTTTCCAACATGGAGAAGGTATTTATTTAGCAAGTTATTGTGTCTGAGTAGCCAATCAATCTATATACTATGGAAACGTGTTGCATACAACACCGCTCAGGCAGATTAGTATTTTACGTATTGCACGATATGCTAATTTGTCACGGACGGTCATGTCTTCTGAAGCACGCCGTATCCACATTTAACAAAACATTTTAGTTAACCTCTATTTTGCGAGGAACAAATCATACATGATGTAGTACTGTCGTATCTTTAATTGCATTTCTATATAATAGCTGGTCGCCCAAAAAAAAAAAACATGGTGGTGCCTGTATGTTATATATATATATGAGGAGGTGGGTTTAATATGAATGAACTCTCTGGGAAATAATGAATTAAAAAACTGAAATAATGAATAAAAGTGAACAGTGCCGCTCTTCTGCGCTTTACGGTAGAGAGGAGACTACTGAAACGTGTCTTGGTAAATTACAGTTTGTCTGTGGAGCCTGCTCTGAACACAGCTCGAAGGACTGGAGCCTACAGTCAGGCTCACAAAGGCTCGGCACTGCCTCCGCGGTCCCTGAAACTACCCACAGCTCTACGTAGCTAACAAAGAGCGGACGAACATCCATGGGATTATTATTTAGAGACTCGCACCTTATTTTCGACCCGACAGCCGCAGTTGACTATCATATTTGAAGGTCAAAAACGGAACGTAGGCTCTGAGGTAGCGGCGGTACCTTTGGGGATCAGACAGCGCCCGCGCGCTCCGCAAACGTTCGTCATCCAGGTAAGGGGGAGTGGGTCTCTTGGAAGTGTACTGAAATATAAAAATAGGATCTTGTTCTACGAGGTACAAACATGTGCAGGTTTATTGATTAACGTTGCCATGGCATTTAGGTTGTGTGTTTTATAATTTGGTTTACCCAATCAAAATGTGTGACATAGGCTACAATTCAATGTGCTCATATGTGGCAGAATGCAGTGCCAAGTCGGATAACAACTAATTAGATACATGCTGTAGCGTCGTATATGTCAATTATAAACTGTTCAAATGCAATGTCCTCGCTTGCATGGAAATTACAGTTTTATGCAATACCCTATGTGAGACGTCTGTGTTTACTGCATACACACATACACTGTAGGCAATGCATGTACCATAATTGCATTAGTTTTGGCTTTCATTGTGCAAGGAAGGGGTTGTTACGAAATTGTTGTCACCATAATATGGGCTATATTAGTAATATCTTAAATAGTAGCCGATGCATGTATTTTTGTTCATTGCTCGTTTGCTATTTTAAGTAGATTGCCAGTTTCAAACCAAAAAACAAACATTTGATACATTCTGTAAATGCAACATTGTGTGTACGCTTGAGTGGCGTTGGGTAAAACTAGTGGAATTTGACGTGTGTTGCCCGAGACCTGAAACGAATCGACTTCAAAACAGGACCTAGTCTAAAGTAAATAGCGAACACCCTATATATTACCGTATTTGCTGCGTATTTACCGTGGACGCGCTTGCACAGACCAGTGTGTGTTCGTGTAGTTTATGTGTGAAGAAGAATAACCCGATAATGCCATCCTGTTTGCTAACGCGCTTCGCACTGCAATTAGGGAAGAGAGCACGCTTTCATCTAAAGGGCGCGTTTCCCAAGCTTTTATCAAGTAGAAAGCTCATCTGATGGGAAAATTGCTGTTGCACATGACAGGTAGCAGCTGGCAGACAACAGTAGCGGAGTCTGTTGGATCGCGATAAAGAAGCACATTTAAAGGTGTAATTAGACCGTAATAGGGGCAAGGTAACGTGGATGCAGGGTATGTACCTGTACATGGTTTGAATTGAATTGTGTTTCCAAATAAATTTTAAATATGAGCACGGTTTAGGCTATATTTTCATGGAATTGCGGAACCCAAGAAACGATTCATTGGTATTGTGTACAGAACTGAAACTCTGAACCTCGCGAAAGCCTAGACTGAATTTCTGCTGTTACGTTCATTTATTTAATAAAGACGCATAGCCTACTGTGTATTCCCAGTCGGAAGCGATTTAGAATCTCATCATCAATATAGCCTCCATTCAATATAACGACGACAAACTTTTACATATTTCCTGTCTTGCGCTCGCCCACCCAGTCGAAACAAAAGAAAGAAGACTTCAAATTGCCAGTCAAGCCCATTTTTCTGGGGCTCCTCAATTTACGGGAACGTTTTTACCTCATTTGGCCAGGACCATATTTTTCTTCCTTTTACTTCCGAAACAAAGTACCTAGAATAATTGCGCTTGCCGTGTCTTCCTTGACAAATCATTAAAATGAAATACTGGCCTTTGTTTTCGCAGATAAATGACCACGTTTCAGCGGAATAATGAAACGCTGTCTGCGCTTATCTTCTTCGCTATAAACAGCGCTTCCAAGGGAATATAAATTAGACTGACAAATATGTTAAGCCCAGTACAAAAATCTTCGGTTGAGAGCGATGTCCAGGAAAACTTCCGGGATTGTGATGTTGCTGCTCTTCTAATTATCTAACTGCCTGTCTCCAGGGGCATAGCAGTGCGTTAAATGTAAATGTGCCAAACGCGTCACCCGGTTGCCTCTGCGAAATCAAACATGCCGTGTGCGCATAATACTCTTTGGATGTTCTTGGGCCTTTCATAAAAATGGAAATAATATCAGGGGGAAGATGTGCGCTATTGTTATGGAAATTATAACACCGTATAGGCTACCCTGCGCGCTGTCCCTGGGTTTGCAGGTGAGATGTTTTTTTGTGTGCTGCATATTCAGCGATTTGTCATAACACTGTCCTGCCGTTTCCAGGGTGTGTTTACATCATGGCTGGGCCCCGTGGGGGAAGGATTATTGGCATTTCATGAATGATTCAGAGCCGTTATTATTGTTTGCTCAGGAGTGTGCGTTGTGCGTGCGTGTGTGCGCTCGCGCAAATGACAGGGAGACAGAGTTTGGGTGGGGGGGTTGAATTTGAAATTTGAGTTGGGGGGGGCAGTCATAGAGATCAAGAACCACTGTCTTGCTCTTAGTAAGATGACAGCTTAGTAAGTTTGTAGTGCGGGGAGAGGTTACAGCCATGGAAATGAGCCAAGTGGAGGGGTGAGGACTTGTAGGGGGGGGGGGGGGGGGGTGTAGAGGTGGTGGTGTAGACTACGTTCTATGTTCTATCTTTTGAACAAATCATTGTACTGGCAAACTGCTGAAATCGGCTGTCAGTTTATCCTTTCTCTCCGAGTAGACCTTACGACTTCTCTACTCTAATGCAAATGTTATGGGGGGGGGGGGTTTCAGTTGATAGAAAGGCGAGTTGGGGAGGGGAGGAGATGAGCCAGAATCTGATGAGTTTTAGGCTGCATGCAACATTTATTGAGGTGGAGGTTGTGGGTGTTGCGAGATGTGTGCTTGTGCACCAGAGAGTTCTGTTTCATTAAGATTTCAGAGTGCATTTGCAGGGTATGGGCAGCGGGAGGCCGAGGCTAGGCGTGTTACTGCGTAAGTGCCCTGCCAGGACGGGACGTGCCGTTTCACACCCCCCCCTCCGGAGCCTCGCCACATCCTGGTCCTCCTGCAGGGAGGTGGGACAGGGCTTCCCCTGATTGGCTGGCGGGGTTGGACTGTGGGAAACGGGCGGGGTTGCGGTACAGGTTTCCGCCGTCTGTTAGCGGTTTAATGGCCCTGTAGGGTAGTGCGCCTGGTCCACAGCTGAAACAGCCTGTTTTCACCCTGTGCTTCCGCTCCAGGCAGCCATCATTACTGCCCGCCAAACCCGCCATTAAGGCCTGCTCATCCAGAGTGAGCGTCGGCCATTCAGATGTTTCAGTCCTCACTGCTCATCTGTACCAGCTCACCTAGACACATTTCTCATCTGTAACCAACACTCATCTATACCACCTCATATATGCCCACTACTTATCTGTACCAGCTCATCTATACCAACTGCCCGTCTATACAAGCTCATCTAAAGCATACCAGCTCAAGGATACCCATCTATTCCAACTCCTCTATGCCCTCTGCTCATCTATACCAGCTTATCTATACCCACACTACTCATCTATACTTGCTCATCTATACCGGCTTATCTATACCCACACTACTCATCTATACTTGCTCACCCATACCCACAGCTCATCTATACCCACTACTCATCTATACCAGTTCATCTACAGTATACCAGTTCATCTATACCCACAAATCATTTATACCAGCTCACCTATACCAGCTACTCATCCATACCACCTCATCTATACTCACCACTCATCTGCAGTATACAGCTCAACTGTATATGCACAACTGATTTATACCAGTGCTGCTCAACTCCACATGCAGGCTGCAGAGTCTGCAGGTATTTGCTCCTACCGTGCGCTACATCACCTGATTTCTCAAATAATTTCACCAGCTTCGTTCAGATAATACGCTAATTTGTGAAATCAGGTGGTGTAGCGCATGGTTGAAGCAAATGCCTGTAGACACTGCGGCCCACGGGACGTGGAGTTGATTAGCGCTGATCTATACGGCGTCAGGTATAGATGAGCTGGTATAGACTTAGGGCCGTGTCAGGTGAGAAGATAGAAGGCTGTGATGGAGCAGTGGCTTTTGTGTACAGGAGCAGGGTGCTGATGTGGTTGATTGGTATGGTGGTGCTGGGGTAACTGTCACCAATACTGTCCACCGCCCAGTTCAAAATGGCGGCATGTAACGTCCACTTCCACTACAGTCATCTGTGCATCTGAGCAGGCGGTGGGGCGGCTTCCCAGACAGTGGCAGTACAAAGAGGAGGACCAAGAAAGGGGGGGAGAGAAAGAGACAGAAATAGAGATGGAGAGAGAGAGACAGAGACACAGAGAGAGAGACGGTAAACAGTGACCACAAAATGTGTCTGTTGCGCGTCTGTTTAGTGTTAATGTCTGCAAAGAAGGAGGCCAAAGTCTGAGTCTGAAAAACTGGAGTAGAGGGAGTGGGCAGAAGCTCACAGAGACTGGTATTCTTGATTCTTCTCTCTCTCTCAAATTCAAGTTATTTTATTGGCAGGAAATGCTTATGTAAATATTGCCAAAGCATTAGAAATCAATTACAATCCATCTGTACAGTAAATAATAATGAGAGGGAACATTCTCAAAACAACAAATCGATACAATAACAATAGCAATGTTAAAACTGAATCAACAGGACTAAATGAAAAAGTCTCTGGAGTCTGTTATGATGGTCACTCAGTGCCCCTCAGGTTATGGTGCTGTTGCTCCCAAAAGGACCGACCCTCCCCTTCAAATTCAAATTCAAAGTGCTTTATTGGCATGACAAGATATAGCTTATGTTACCAAATAACATACAAAAACATACACCATTGAACACATGAAAACACAGTATTTGGACATACAGTTTACAGGCTTGCCCCAATAGGCTCACTGGTTGTCCCTCTGTTTAGGACAAGCTGTGAGCCAAGGATTTTTTGCATTCTTCTAATAAATAGGGGTTATTTTGGTGGGCATTTAAGGTTTCAGGGGATATTTTTGTTTAACTTTGGGGAGAAAGTTTCCCTGATGTCCTGGTAATTTCCGCATGTTGTGAGGAAGTTTTGCTGTGTCTCCACCACTCCCTGACTGCAGTGTGTAGCTCTGTCTCCACTCCCTGACTGCTGTGTGAGCGTGTAGCTCTGTCTCCACTCCCTGACTGCAGTGTGAGCGTGTAGCTCTGTCTCCACTCCCTGACTGCAGTGTGTAGCTCTGTCTCCACTCCCTGACTGCAGTGTGAGCGTGTAGCTCTGTCTCCGCTCCCTGACTGCAGTGTGTAGTTCTGTCTCCACTCCCTGACTGCAGTGTGAGTGTGTAGTTCTGTCTCCACTCCCTGACTGCAGTGTGAGTGTGTAGCTCTGTCTCCACTCCCTGACTGCAGTGTGGATGTGTAGCTCTGTCTCCACTCCCTGACTGCAGTGTGTAGTTCTGTTTCCACTCCCTGACTGCAGTGTGAGTGTGTAGCTCTGTCTCCGCTCCCTGACTGCAGTGTGAGTGTGTAGCTCTGTCTCCACTCCCTGACTGCAGTGTGAGTGTGTAGCTCTGTCTCCGCTCCCTGACTGCAGTGTGTAGTTCTGTCTCCACTCCCTGACTGCAGTGTGAGTGTGTAGCTCTGTCTCCACTCCCTGACTGCAGTGTGGGTGTGTAGCTCTGTCTCCACTCCCTGACTGCAGTGTGTAGTTCTGTCTCCACTCCCTGACTGCAGTGTGAGTGTGTAGCTCTGTCTCCACTCCCTGACTGCAGTGTGTAGTTCTGTCTCCACTCCCTGACTGCAGTGTGAGTGTGTAGCTCTGTCTCCGCTCCCTGACTGCAGTGTGTAGTTCTGTCTCCACTCCCTGACTGCAGTGTGAGTGTGTAGCTCTGTCTCCACTCCCTGACTGCAGTGTGGGTGTGTAGCTCTGTCTCCACTCCCTGACTGCAGTGTGTAGTTCTGTCTCCACTCCCTGACTGCAGTGTGAGTGTGTAGCTCTGTCTCCACTCCCTGACTGCAGTGTGTAGCTATGTCTCCACCTCTCCCTGCCTGCAGTGCGTAGCTCTGTCTCCACTCCTTGAGTGCAGTGTGAGCAGTCTGTTTTCTCTGGGCAGGCTGGTCTGCCCATGTCGGCCTTTTTCCACGGCCAGGCTGTGCTCACTGTCAAGGTCTGTACATTGTCAAGGTTTTTCTCTGTTTGAGGCCTGTCACCGCAAAATAGTCAGCCGCGGTGTACAGTCTGTTTCAGGCCAAATAGCAGTTAAGTCTATTTTGGGTTTTTGTCATTTCTTTCCAATGGGTCAAATATTTATTTCTGTTCAAATTCTGTGACTGTCCTGGGGCTGGCTAATATTAGTAGTAGTGTTAGGATTAGTGTTAGATTTTCTTCAGTGAGTCCCAGGACCAGTTGACTGCTCTCTCTCCATACAAATGACGTTCCAGATGACCCTTGATTTTAGGGGCTTGTGGCAGCACTGGGTGCAGAGTAATGCCGGCACGACATTCCCAGATCATTTTCTGGAGACGGACTGCAGACGGACTGCAGACGGACTGCAGACGGACTGTTGTCGGAGCGCTTTCGCGTCGGCTGGCTGGCCAGGGCTGCTGCAGAGCTCCCGTCACAGAAGTGCTCCGAGCCGGGTGAAAGGCATTGTGGGAGTTCTCTGGTTCTGGCTGGCTGGCTGGCAGTTTGGGGAGCAGGCATGCGGGCGGGCAGGCGGGCAGGTGGGCAGGCAGACAGGCTCTCTCTCTCACTCTCTTCCTCCCTCTCTCTCTCCCTCTCTTTCTCTCTCTCTCTCTCTCTCACTCTCTTCCTCCCTCTCTCTCCCTCTCTTTCTCTCTCTTCCTCCCTCTCCCTCCCTCTCTCTCTCTCTCTCTCTCTCTCTCTCTCTCTCTCCCTCTCCCTCTCTCCCTCGTTGAGAAGAGCCCTGTAATTAGCACCGGGGAGCTGGCTGCCGCATTCTCCCCCACTCTCAAAATGACCGCCTCTCCCACCGTGCGTCTGCGTTGGGCCCGGCTGTGAGATCCTAAACAGCCCCCGCCCCCCCTCCCCGGCCCCCGCCCCCCCTCCCCGGGCCCCCTTCCTGTGGCTGCGACTGTGTGGTCTGCCCAGACACTCCACTACTGCTTTCTGCTCACAGAAACTGGGCTACAAACACATTTACTCTCATTCTTTCTCTCCCTATTTCTCTCTCTGTCTCTCTCTGTTCTCCTGGGGTATGTTTTTGTTTTTCACTTATTTATTTAAGTTTCTGCTCCTTTTGGAATAAGTTGGCCTCAATGCCAGCACTCTTCACAAGCTCCATGAAGGCCTCAGTTGTCCAGAAATGCAGCTTAATGCATTTAAACGCACATATTTATATAGATAATTTATGACTGAATATAGTTCATATTATATATAAGGAGAAAAATATATGCTATATATATTTTTAGCTATATGCAGTATATACCTTCATAAACACATGGATATGCAGTACCTTATGCTGATGTACATCCATTGCTTCTGACAGTGTTCTGCTGAGGTGTGTGTATGTGTGTGTACGTGTCCCTGTGCAGCTGAAGCATGTGTGTGTGCGTGTCCCTGCTGAGCTGAGGTGTGTGTGTGTGTTTGTGTGTGTCTGAGGCTTGTGTGTGTGTGTGTGTGTGTGTGCAGGGCCCACTCTGTGTGTCACCACTCTGTGTATCTGGCATGTCTGTGTCCGGATCCCAGTGTCCGCCACCTCTACTGCCCCCTCGTCTCTTATCTGGACACTCAGGAGAGAAAACGCTCTTTCTCCCGCTCCAACCAGGAGTTGACGGAAGGAGGGGAGACGATAGGCTATCGAGAACTCTCCCCTGACGCAAAAACCATCTGACCCCCCCCGGGCCAGACCCCCGCCCTGTGACAGGTCAGCGGGATGCTGTAGAATCTGTCTGTACTGCCTGTGTCAGCACCAGGGTTCAGTGTGCTTATTAACGCACTGAGCTTCTGTTTGCTCAGTCCTATCTGTGCTCTGCAGGTAGTCTGGTAACCCCCCCCCCACACACACACACACACACACCTTCACTTTGACACCTTGAAGCCCACAGTCACTCATAGTCACCCCCCAGGCCCTCTCCCTGCCGAAACGACCCCCGTCGGCCCCCGCAGCCCTTATTTCCCGCGCTGCGTGGCGGTCGCCGGGCAGAGAGAGTTATGGGCCGGTGGAAGACCACAGTGCGCCACGGTGATGAATGTCCGAAAACAGCGGCGGACGGGGGCTGCTCGCTGTGACGATGCGGCAGAACAGATTGTGCCTGCGCTAAGTGGACTCAGTGGGCCGGCTTCTCACACCCGAGTTTCTGCTTCCTGTTCTTTTTCATTTCTTCTGTTTGATTTATATCAGCCAGTCCTCCCCCCATACCCATCTGTGTGTGTGTGTGTGTGTGTGTGTGTGTGCGTGTATCTGTGTGTGTGTGTGTTTGTATGTATGTGTGTGTGTGTGTGTGTGTGTGTGGGTGTGTGTGTACGTGTGTGTGTGCCTGTGTGTGTGTTTGTATGTGTGTGCATGGGTGTGTGGTGAGTGTGTGTGCGTGTCTGTACGTGTGTGTGTGGTGAGTGTGTGTGTGTGTCTGTACGTGTGTGTGTGTGTGTGTGTGTGTTTGTATGTGTACTGGTGAAGCCAAGTCCAGGTTGACACTGTGCAGCCTCCTTTTACCAAGAAGGAGGCCATTATGGAAAAATGTTCCTTAGTTTATTCTCCATCATCCTGAGGTTTATATAACAGGCCACACTTTCTGCTTTCAGCCTGGACATAATGTGTTTACTTGTATCCGCTTATAACTGTCATCTCCTCGTACTACAGCGGGTTTGAAATTTGCCCCCAGAAATAAAATTGTGCTGGAAGCCGGGAGAGGCCATTATCCTGCACATTAGCCTGTAATTTCAGTCGACGTTCTGGAAACTTCTGTGTCAAATTAAAAGCCGAGAATGTCATAATTACGACAACACCATCTGTTCTTGCATTTTTATTTATTTATTTAAAAAAAATTATGTTCTTTGACGTTTCAGGTATTCCAGAGTCCTTGAGATTTTCATGTTTAAAAATGTAATTGCTGTCCTGTTTTTATGTCACAGTATGTTTTTATATAGCAGTTTGTTCTGTGAAGGGCTCCAAACCCCAGTGGACATCCAGTCAGTAAAGTGCAGGAGATTAACTGAATGGGTCTTAAATCCCTGATACAGTATCAGACCCTTTCACCTGCAGTCTTTCAGTCTTTCACCTGCTAGGGGTTGATTCCCAGCTAACACAAAATGTTCTCACAATCTTGCTGCAATGTAGTGGCAATGTTGACTACACATTCCAATAACATAGGAAGAACATTACATTACATTACATGTCATCTCATTTAGTAGATGCTTTTATCCAAAGCGACTTACCAAACTGTGCATATCCAGGTCATACAATAAACAACCGAACACGTCAGTTAAGGTACAATTCATATACAACTGATTGTTAAGCTATGAACGTATGTTTAGTACACAAGATAGATTGGCCAAGTCTGTAACTACCATACCAAGACAACTACAATATGAGAAATTATAATACAGAGAAATTAATTCTGTGTCAGCTGCATTGTCACTGGAGGCGTGACAAAGTCAGGTGGTTACGGCTGGTGGTGGTTTTGTCGGACTGGGCCAGTAGGGGGCACTCTTCCCTCTGGTTAATGAGAAAATAATACTGGTGTATATCCCACTCACTGATGGGGATACAGGTCTACAGGAGGTGTCATCATTCTGATGTGATGCTTTGGTGATGAGTCATGTCAGTAAAACAGGGAACTTGAAATCTGTCATTCCAGATTCCTATTCAAATCCAATTTTCTTTTCTCCCGGGTAACTGAATGAACAATCAGTGCTGCTGATTGGCCAGACTGCCTTCACTCCTGACTCCCAGGTAAAGGGAGGGTGGAAAACCGGCGGTTCTCGGCCCTTGAAGGCCCTTGATTTGATGATTCCTGTTGTATAAGCCTTTTGAAGCCCATGGAAGGCGGAGTATAAATACAAGTCCATTATCTTGGAAGCTAATGACGGAGTTAATTAAAAACATTTTTGGCATGACTCATATTCTCCATCACATCACTTTACCGGTGACGAGTGAAGAGTGGCCTGATTAGGTTCTGATTGGTCCGTGTCATGGGTACCATCATGCAAGGCATTGGGGCTTTTAGCCAATGAGTGAGCGGGGTGTATTAATCAAGACCAGGCACGGCGAGGGTACAAGTCGCGCCCCCCCTTTCCCAATTTGGATATCTGTACCTCTCCCTTGTCCTGCCTTTTTGCAACTAGTAGCCTAGTGGTGAGGGTATGTGACCGGGACGTGGAAGGTTGGTGGTTCAAGCCCCAGTGTTGCCACAATAAGATCCACTCAGCTGTCGGGCCCTTGAGTAAGGCCCTTTACCTCACATTGCTCCAGGGGGGATTGTCCCCTGCTTAGACTAACCGAGTGTAGGTAACTTTGGTTAAAAGCATCAGCTAAATGAATGTTAATGCAGTTACACAAACAGCCATGTTAATGCAGTAACACAAACAGCCATGTTAATGCGGTAACACAAACGGCCATGTTATGTGCAATAACACAAACAGCCATGTTAATGCAGTAACACAAACAGCCATGTTAATGCGGTAACACAAACGGCCATGTTATGTGCAATAACACAAACAGCCATGTTAATGCAGTAACACAAACAGCCATGTTAATGCGGTAACACAAACAGCCATGTTAATGCGGTAACACAAACAGCGATATTATGTGCAGTTCACCCATCATGATGCCCGTTCGGACCGTTGTAGGAGGCAGTTTCTCGCTCAGGACGCAAGACTGTGGGTATGCTGTAGGCCTGATGCTGGGTCAGTGTAATGTTTTGTATTGTCTCACTTTCAGGGTCAATGCAGGGTCGGTTAAGCTGACCCCAGATCAGTTATTTCAGTGGCTGCAGTGGATAAGTGGGGATTTAGAGTAATGGCCTGGGTTGTTCTGTCTCTGACGTAGCGCATTGTTAGGAAGTCTTCAGCTACAGCGTACCAAGAGAAGACACGGCCTGAATAATTTATGCCTCAGATAGATGATACGTGGCCATATCTCTCTAGCGAGATGGAGAGAATAAACGTTTGTTTACCCAACTTTCAAGTAGGCCCATCTGACTGCCTCTCTCTCTCTCGCTCTCTCTCTGTTACTCTCCCTCTTTCATAATTTGCTTATGTGTGTGCTTTTGGGTGAGAGCATTTTGGTTGTGCATGTGTGTGTATTTTCAGTTTGTGTGCATAAGTACGTCTGTGCAGGGTGTGTGTATATGTGCTGAACCCACGGAAAACATAAGTCGCTTTGGGCAGTGTGTGTGTACATGCACATGTCTGTGTTCATTCATATATGTGTGTGTGTGTGTGTGTGTGTGTGTGTGTGTGTGTGAGTGTGTGTCTGTGTGTGAGTGTGTATGAGTATGTATGTTTGTATGTGTATGTGTGTGTGTGTGTGTGTGTGTGTGTGTGTGTGTGAGTGTGAGTGTGTATGAGTGTGTATGTGTGTGTGTGTGTGTGTGAGTGTGTGTGAGCGTGTGTCTCTGTGTTATTGCTGTGTGTGTGAGTGTGAGAGAGTGTGTGTGAGCGTGTGTGTCTGTTTTATTGCTGTGTGTGTGAGTGTGAGAGAGTGTGTGTGAGCGTGTGTCTCTGTGTTATTGCTGTGTGTGTGAGTGTGCGTGAGCGTGTGTCTCTGTGTTATTGCTGTGTGTGTGAGTGTGTGTGAGTGTGTGTGAGCGTGTGTCTCTGTGTTATTGCTGTGTGTGTGTGAGTGTGTATTATATGAGTCAGTAGCGAGTGGGTCTGGTGCTAGTCTCAGTGTCTCCACACTGCACTCTGAATCACACACTGGAGGCTGTGGATCTGCCTGCTGTGTCAATACGCTGTCTGACACCATCTCAGATGGGCTGTGTGTGTGCATGTGTGTGTGTATGTGCATATGTGTATGTGTGTGTGCGCGTTTGTGTGGGTGCGTATGTGTGTGTGTGTGCATGTGTACTCTATGTGTGTGTGTGTGTCTTGTAGGGTTATGGGGTTTTGCGAGTGACGCCTGTGAGATCCCCCTGTAAGTCCCCCGTCCCGTTCAGGTTTCCCCTTCCTCCCCTGTTCTGGATCGAGTTTCGGGGTTTAATTGGGTTTCAGCCCCCATCGAGAGCCCCCCCCGGCTCTCTCTCGCTCCTACTGTCTCTGTCTCTCTCTCTCTCACCCTCTCTCTCTCTCTTTCTCTTTCTCTGTCTCTCTTTCTGAGGAACGGCCCATGAGCTCAGCTGTAATTCTCTCTGGCATCGCTCTCCTCCTGTCCACAGACAGACCCCCATCTTGCTCTCGCACCCATGTCAGCTTCGGTTTGAGAAGCAGGCAGCTGGGCCTTCAGTGCCCGGTGTCCACTTCCTGTTTCTGTTTGTTTTTAAAGTAGTTTGTTTGCCCATTTCATGAACCAAAGATATCTCTCCGTGCGCTGCCTGTAGCGGCCTTGTCAGACGTTAAGGCGTATGAAGTGTGCAGCAGAGATGTGTGGCAGAAGCTGCGTGCGCAGTAGCACGGGGCTCTGTGTAGCCGGGGGATGTGGTGACACGCTGCACTCTCTGGCAGTCCTGTTAGTTTAGACAAACCCTCTCCAGCTATTTCCTGCTGTGCGCTGTGTGTGAGTGTGGGAATGTGTGTGTGTGTGTATGTGTGTGTGAGTGTGTGTGTGAATGTGTGTGTACTGTATGTATGTGTGTGTGCGTGTGTGTACTGTATGTGTGAGTGTGTGGGGGTCTGTGTACTGTATGTGTGTGTGAGTGTGTGTACTGTATGTGTGTGTGTGCGTGTATGTGTATGTGTGTGTGTGCATGTGTGTGTATGTATGTATGTGTGTACGAGTGTGTGTGTGTGTGTGTATGTACGTGTGTGAATGTGTGTGTGTATGTGTACGTGTGAGTGTGTGTGTGTGTGTACGTGTGTGTGTGTGTGTGTGTGTGTGTGTACGTGTGTGTGTGAGTGTGTGTGTGTGCGGTGTACCTCCACGGAGCGCTCTTCCGGCTCTTTTAATGGGGAATGATGACACAGAGCAGCCTCACTCTGATGGGTCTCTCCCTGGCTGGGCTGTGGCGGGTCTCTCCCTTGCTGGCCTGTGGCGGGTCTCTCCCTTGCTGGGCTGTGACAGGTCTCTCCCTTGCTGGGCTGTGGCGGGTCTCTCCCTGGCTGGGCTGTGACAGGTCTCTCCCTTGCTGGGCTGTGACAGGTCTCTGTCCCTCTCTGATGGGCAGCGTTTGGCCCACAGCGGGGGCGGTACTGTGCGGTATTGATCAATGCAGGTGGGGGGGGGGAGCGTGACTCACAGATGCGGCCAAGCTCTGCCGACATCATACTCTTCCAGAGGCCCCTGTCGGTGTCTTCTCTCCCTCTCTTTCTCTCTCTCCCTCACTCTCTTTCTCTCTCTTTCTTCCTCTCTCTCCTTCCCTCTCTCTCCCTCCATCTCTCTCCCACTCTCTCTCCCTCTCGCTCTCTCTCTCCCTCTCGCTCTCCCTCCATCACTCCCTCTCTCTCTCTCTCCCTCTCTCCCTCACTCCATCTCCAGGCTCAGATCTAAATTGAAGCGTGTGTTTGTTCTGGTCCTCAGGGCCCCGGGCGGCCGTGTTAAAGGATGTTTTATCCTGAAAGACTCTCCTTTTAAAAAGGACCCTGAGGACTGTTGTGCGGAGGCCGGTTTTTGTAGTTCCCCGGCGGTCCTGTTGCGCGCGCGATTCCCAGCACCGCCCACAGTGTGGCCACGTGCCCCGGCTGTACTGGATGTGCAGGGGACGCAGCGAGGCATGGTGGGAAGGGTACTGCGCTTGCAGCTCTGGGTTCGATTCCCTAAAAGGGCTTTGCTGTCATACCCTCTCGCAGGGTACTTCAACTGAATTGTTTATATCAGTGAAAACATTGATTGTATGTGAAAGTAGTCTAGCTTGTGTAAGTTGATAAGATGTAAATTTGAGGCTTTTATGGCCTAAAATGTATGCTTATAGCTGACTGCGTCTCTCTCTCTCTCTCTCTCTCTCTCTCTCTCGCTCTCTCTCTGTTACTCTCCCTCTTTCATAATTTGCTTATGTGTGTGCTTTTGGGTAAGAGCATTTTGGTTGCGTATGTGTGTGTATTTTCAGTTTGTGCCCTGCTTAGTCGAATCAACTGTAAGCTTTGGACAAAAACTAGCTAAATAACAAATTATTTTTATTTTCTATAGCTGTCCCAACACGAAAAGCCAAGTTACCCATAAAGCACTCACTCTGTACTCTATAAACCTCTAAAAGCACAATTCTTAAAAATCTACCTATGTGCAAACTATTGAAGTCAAAATAATGTATGTGCTATCCCCCATGGCATGGCATGACAGATGACATGCCTTAAATCCCAATATATCTTCCTTCCCTGTGTGTGAATATACAGTTTCTATTTGTGGAATGTAAATATAAGCAGTTCCTGGATTTTAACACAGACATGTTCTGTATATGAATATAGGCAGCCACTTTATATGGGGATGTAGACAGTCTCTACGTGAACAGTGTCAGTAAAACGCATAGTGTGAGTCTGAATATAAACACGGTGCCCTGCTTGCGCGTAGTGCTGAATGCTAAAGAGCCTGGCGGTGAGGGGTTCGAATGTAAAGGTAGCTTTTCCAGCAACGCTTCGGTTCTTCAGAGCAGACCCAACGCCCGCCAGGTCCTGTTTTTTCCTCCGGCGTTCTCTGCCCTGCGCTGCGTCTCTCCTTTAATGTTTTATCTGTTCTTAACTGGTCTCACCAGAGGAAGAGGCCCGGTTGTTTCTGACCGATCCCACAACGCTCGCTGTTAAAGGAGCCAGATGGTGCTGACAACCAGTTGTTCTCTTTCTTCTCCTAGTGAAGAAATGGCATGTTTCAGAGCACTGGAAGATATGAAATGTAGCATTGTCTTCTCTCTCTCTCTCTCTGTCTTTCTCTCTCCTTCCTCCCTCTTAATTCAATATCAAATTTGTTTATTCGCATGAAAACAAGTAAATATGAATAATATTAATTCAATAATAATATGAAAATATGAATTATTATGATACATTCAACAATATATGACGATGATATATTGTTATATTATTGTTATTTCTCCCTCTCTCTCTCCCTCTCTCTTTCTCTCTCTCTCACCATCTCCCTCCCTGTACCTTTCTCCCTCCATCTGTAAGAATGCAGCAATGTTCTCACTTTCCTCTTATCAAGGTCAGCGCCACTCAAAGCCTCCATCTATCTGCCCGGTCAGTTTTAGTTCAGGGTCACCTGACCTCCTGGCCCCATTGGCGAATCAGAAGAGGGAATATTCCCATGAAAGAGCATAGGGGCTTGCCCACGCCTGTGTTTTTACCCGAAGGCCTACAGCTTCAGTAGCATTGCTGCCTGACTGACCCGCTATAGGCATACAGAGATACCAGAACAGCTCCAGGTCAAGACCTGAGAATTGTTAGGTTCTAACCAACATTTTGGGCAGAAATTAGTTAATGTCATAAATATGTTCTTCATAGAGCAATTTGATAGGATTTTGACATTGTACATTCACAGAGTACTTTTAAGGTGTCTGTCCTTTTGATCTCTGAAGAACTGCCCTGCATTTCAGTTTTTGCTGTGTTAGGATGTGAAAGCTTTGACACTCAATATCTCAACACTACTTATCACTACTCAAGACCTTATCGTTCTAAGATCACAGGGTGTAGCTCTACTTCTGCTCCCATGATCCAGACGGCCACCATTTTAAGTGCCTCACTTGTCGCCCTGCTGATGTGACATGGCGGCTCTGTAGTGCAGTGGGTAGGGAACTGGTCTTGTAACCCGAAGGGTTGCATGTTTGATTCCCAGGTAGGACACTGCCACTGGGCCCTAGAGCAAGGTTCTAGGTTTCTGAAGTCTAACTAATATGAACCGTTGTATTTCCCACTCAGTGATGGGGACACTGGCCTATAGGAGGTGTCATCTTTTGGATGAGATGCTTTGGTGATTTGTGATGTCATATCCCATCAGTGCTCTCCGCACACTGGTGTAGTAGATGGTAGCATCTGCTAATGTCCTCTAATCTGGACCTTGAATCGAAATCCAGCCCAGGTTTTCCTTTCTCCCTGGTAGTTAGCTGAACATTTAGTGCTACTGATTTGCCAGACTGTCTTCACACCTGGCTCCCAGGTAAAGGGAGGGTGGAAAACCATCATTTGATGAATACTGTTCTAAGTCCTGAACCACTTCAGTATATATCTAGCTGTATAAACGGATACTGTGTAAAAAATGCTCAAAGCTGTGTACATTGCTCTGGAAATGAGCGGCAGTAATGGGGTAATATATGGCATTTTCACAAGGAGGCAGCGCAGGAGGAAAGCACCATATCTGCTTCCTGTGACCGGGCTTGGAGGACCTATCTTGTGTTTTTTTAGCCTCAGTTTCTCCTTTTCTCTCTCTCTCTCTCTCTCTCTCTCTCTCTCTCTCTCTCTCACTCTGCCTCCTGCCTCCTGCCTCTTCAGTCCTCTGGTGCAAAGGGAAGCTGTGGGAACGGGCTTTGACCAATGGCTTTTGAGCTCTGTCATCCAGACGGTCTTAGGGTTTAGTGTGGAGGAGCTGCTGTCAGCCTGGCGGAGTTTTCAGAACTGAAGGAATAAGTTATTTTCAGAGCACTGGAGGTGAGCCTGGGTGTGTGCGTCTGCATTTCTTGGGCTTTTTGGAGCATCTCAGCTGCCCTACTGTGTAGCTTGTATCTGTGTGTGTGTCTGTATGTGTGTGTGAGTGGGTCTGTTTGTGTGTGTCTATGTTTCCGTAAGTGTGTGTGTGTCTGCGTGTGCTCTGGATAAGAGCATCTGCCAAATGCCATTAATGTAATGTAATGTGTGCATGTGCGTGTGCTTCTGTTCGTGCGTGTGTGTGTCTGTAGTCTTGTGTTAGTGTGTGTGTCTCCCTGTTTGTGTGTCTGTGTCTCTGTTTGTGTGTGTCTGTGTCTCTGTTTGTGTGTGTCTGTGTTTCTGTGTGTGTGTGTGAGAGTGTGTGCTTCTTTGAGTGTATGTGTATGTGTGTGAGTGTGTTTGTATTTGGCTGTTTCTGTAAGTGTGTGTGTGTGTGTGTGTGTGTGTGTGCCAGACAGTCTGTCTCAGAAAGACGTTCAGTACTTGATAAGGGGAATGTGCTGAGACACAGACTTTCTGATTTCCATCTGAATAGTAGATCCTAATCTGGCCTCATTTCCCAGGTTCTTCTCTCTCCCTCTTTCTTTCTCTCAATTTCTCTCTTTCTCTCTGTCCTTTCATTTATCTGTCTATGATCCTTCCATTTATCTGTCTGTGAGACTATTTCTGTTTCCAATTCCCCACTTACAGCCCATAACTCCCAGATTAACCAAACATGTATCACTCAGGTACTGTACACTCGGGGATACTCCCCACAAGCCTGGGTTTTGGTATGGTCCAGTCACCTCCCAGTGTAGTCCGCAGCAGGCATATTGCAGAACATTCCAATTCCAATCAAAAAATGGGGGATCGAGAGGGTGTTGGCATCTGAGCAATTGGATTTTCATAGCTCATAAAAAGCATGGAATGGCCCATTTGAAGTGCTTTTCTCAAAGGAAATGTCATTCCTAAGTAGTTTATTATGCAACATTTATCCAGGGATGATGATGAGGAAATGTGGAATTTGTGGTTTAGGCTTGCCAGCGCTACGGGTAATAGGCTAATATTTCTCTGTCTGTTTTTATCCATTGCATAACACCACCATGTTTTCATCCAGCTTCTGTTGAAGAAGTGTTTTTACATTACTGGCATTTGGCAGACATCTTATCCAGAGTGACGTACAGTTGATTAGACTAAGCAGGAGTCAATCCTCCTGCAATACAGGGTGAAGGGCCTTGCTCAAGGGCCCGACGGCTGTGCGGATCTTATTGTGGCTACACCGGTCATTAACCTTAACCTCTACGCTAGAGGCCGCCCTACCTTTTTGGGTGTAGACTGTATAATGGGACCTATAGAAAGGTAGCAGTCTGCTTGAATTTTCTGCCTAGTCTCTCATTTTCTTGGAGTGGTCAGAAAAAGGGAGCTCTTGTCTATAACGTAAAACGGAAAGGTAAAGGGACCCGTGTTAAGATCATGTTGCTATTGTGGTTGTTTTCCAAGCTAGAGGCAGTTACTCCGATGTCTCCTGCACCTCAAAGTTTGAGTTCACACACACGCATACACACACACACACACACACACACACGCATACTCACACACCCATATATACAGGCAACTGTTTGTTTAAACATATTTGTTCAAAGAAGTACTACCTGCCTCTGAAGGCTAGTGTTCTGCTTTGTAAGTCCACAGTGTGATGAAGCAATTAAAATCACAGGGGAATACATGAAACGTCTCCTCAGACATTTCCAAACAACATTCAAGGTTAGGATGTACAAAGTAAAAACGCATAAGGAAAATATCTTCCAGATGCACTTTGTTCAATAGCAGAACTACACTTTTTCAATTGCCTTAAAGGTGTTATGAATAAAACATGGCATTCATTTATTTGCTTGGTTGTCTTGCGATGTGTTGTATGATAGAGTATAGACTGTCTGGCTCTGTACATTTTGAGATGCTTTTTTTGTGCTTGCTCCTGGTTGGTGGACAGGGGACATTCTGGATTGTGCTCACTACTGATTGGTGTATGCTGTGGGGACATTCTCTATGATGCTTGCTCCTGATTGGTGGACAAGTGACATTCTGTATTGTGCTCACTACTGATTGGTGTATGCTGAGGGGAGACTCTGGATTGTGCTTGCTCCTGATTGGTGGATGCTAAAGGGACACTCTGGATTGTGCTCACTCCTGATTGGTGGACTGGGAACAGTATTGGGTCTTAATTATTAAATAGCCCTAACATTTATGCCATCTGACATTTGAACTACATTCTTGATAAGCGCATGAATGACGGCTGAAGAGTGATCCTGTGCCTCTATGTGAGACTTCTTACTGTGATCTAATCTGTGATTGAACCAGTGCTGGAGTACACAGTCAGTTAGCTCATTTAGCCAGGGGAATTACTGAAAATACAAAACATAGGACTGGAGTTGTCCAACCGTGTACTAGATTGTACTTTCTCCTGATTGGTGTTATTGGGTTCAAATAATATTTGTTTTGGATTCATATAGTTTTCTGCATTTGACTATGCTTATCCGGTGTATTATAACAAATAAAATGATCCAAAAAGTGTAAACCCTACCAATCTGCTGCTCCTTCCGGGCTGAAATGCACCAGGCAAGAGCAATGGAGCACAGAAACATTTCCAAAACAAATATTGTTTGAACCCAGGTCTGGTGTTCAGAGAGCACTGTTTGTGTGGCTTGGTGGGAGGCGGGGGTGGCTCCGTTTGCAGACGGCGTTGATGGAACATGGGTTCACCCACCCCCCCCCAGATGTGGGGTGTGTATCTGGGCAGACTCACAGCAGAGCCTGGGGGATTATCTCTGGAGATAGGCTCTGGACTTTGTAAGGAATTAGACGCCACTTCAGAGATAAAAACTTGCGTGCGATCCACTTCTTCTTCATTCCAACATACACACACTCGTGTGCACAAACACTTATCTCCCTCTCTCTTCCTCTCTCATGGACATGCTATCTCCCATTAGCAGGCACATACACGTACACAAACTCACACACTCTCCATCCGTCTCCGCACAAACACACGCACGCATACACACATACACATGCGCACATACAGACAGAAACATCTCATTTCAATCCAATTTTAATGCATTATGAAATAAAAAAGGAAATCAAAATTATACATAGTATTATTTTTCCATCTTTATCTTTGTTTGGTCTCTCAAATTTTTGCCATGCATACACACACAAATGTAAAAATACAGACTCACACTGAAAGGCAGTGATTATTACACTACTACTACTACAGTACTACCACCACCTCAGACAGTTAGAGGTAGCTCCTGTCAGTGAAGCTGCCAGATTGCTGGGGTTGTCTCATATTGTTTGTTAAAAGTGTGAAGATCCTTCACAGAACTATTGCTTCAGAAATGTGTAGCAGCCAGTTCTCCCTGCCTTACCTAAAGCAGTCTCTGCCCACCAGATGAGGACCAGCTCTGTCATATGAAAGGAGTGTCTGAGGTCACTTTGAGTACTTGAGACTGTGAAGAACTGAATAGCAAAATGGAAAGTCCTCTATCACTCATTCCAGTTTGGAGTGTACTGTTATTGAGCGGAGAATGAAGCCATAACGAATGGCTTTTAACAATGGCAATACACCTGGCCCCACAGTACATATACATAATTATGGATATACGTACATTTTTTATAAGTTAAAATGGTGGCACAGTGGTACTATGGATAGCACTGTCACTTCACAGCTAGAAGGTCTTAAGTTTGAATCCCGGCCTGGCCCTTTCTGTGTGGAGCGAATGTTCACCCCATGTCCGCAGTGT
>NC_083765.1:45405583-45480583 GCF_963514075.1 Conger conger | reverse complement strand
TTTAACTCCATTAATTGCGTTAGGATGTGAGAGTGGGAACTCGATGAGGCCTGTTACTTCATTAAGGACAAAATGCCTAATTAACCCACGGGTTTCAAAATATTAATTTAACCTGCTGCTCCACAGCTGTCTGTGCCGTTCACCAGAACTGTCAAACTTCACTGACCAGTGACAAGAGATATCAGTCTGTACACACACACACACACACACACGCACACACACACACACACACACACACACACAAACACACTATGCACCGCACTCACACACTCAGGCACACACGCTCACACACACTCACACACACACTACACACTCTCACACACACACACACACACACACACGCACACACTATGCACTGCACTCACACACACACTACACACTCACACACACACACAATGCACTGCACTCACACATGCACTCACACACTCACACGCACACATTACACATACACACTACACACTACACATACACATACACATCCACATAAACACGCACACACACACGCACACACTAGGCACCGCACTCACACACACCGGCACACACGCTCACACACACACACACACACACACACACACATTACACATACACACTACACATACACGCACACAGGCACACGCACACAGGCACACGCACACATACGCACACACACTACACGCACTACGCGCGCACACACACACACATTACACGTACACACTACACATACACACAAACACGCACACAGGCACACACACATACGCACACACACTACATGCACTACACACACACACACACACAGTACGCATATACACTACACAGAAACACACACACACTGGCTGGTCTATCTTTGTTGTGTCCACTCCTCTGGCTCTTGAAGTGAATTGTTTTGTCGATGTTAGGCGCTGCCCGTAATTACTCGTGGGGAATTGGAGTGAAGTGACTCATGAAATTGACCTGAGACTCACAATCAGCCCTCTTGTCTCCTTCTATTGCCTTTAGAAAGAGGTGAAAGTGTCGCCTAGATCTTGCTCTGTGATGCCATCATTTTCAGAGGGCCTGAATGTTTACCTGCGGACTCAGGGTTTCACTGCCCTGGTTTGACCTCACGGGCATAGTTACTGTCCTTACCTGATTGGCTAGTCACTGCTCTGACCTCACGGGCAGAGTCGCTATCCTGACTTGATTGGCTAGTGACTCCTCTGACCTCACGGGCTGACTTTATTGGCTAGTGATTGCTCTGACCTTATGGGCAGAGTCACTGTCCTGACTTGATTGGCTAGTCACTGCTCTGACCTCACAGGCATAGTCAGTATCCTGACTTGATTGGCTAGTCACTGCTCTGACCTCACAGGCACAGTCACTGTCCTTACCTGATTGGCTAGTCACTGCTCTGACCTCACAGGCAGACTCACTGGCCTTAATTTGATTGGCTTGTCGTTACGGTGACCTGGCCTGGTTCCCTGGATGAGGTCAGCCCCTCCAGCTGAAGGAAGACTTAATAAATAAAGGAGGATGAGAGAGGAGGAAGGGAAGAGGGCAAAGGTGGTAGGGAGGATGGGGGAGGAGGAGGAGGAGGGAAGCTAATCAACGGGAAAAGAAGATGGGAGGAATGAGAAAAAAGAAAGGCGACAAGGGTGTGTGAAAGACAGACAGAGACATTATGTCTCCTCCACTGAGTGGCTGTTTCAGGGCCAGCAGTTAATGTTCTCCACCCCCCACAGAACACCTCCCTCTCTCTCTCTCTCTCTGTCCCTCCCTTCTCCTCCCTCTCTCCCTGTCTCAAACTCAATCTCTCTCTCTCTCTCCCTTCCCCACCCTCTCTCCCTCTCTTTCTCTCTCCAATGGCGTGGGCCGTTTTGTTAGAAGGCACAAGGTGAGGAGGTGGGAATGGGAATCCCATCGGGATGAGGCGGTGCTTCTGCTAACTCCCTGTGGAGCCAGGGAACTGCCCTCCTGCTCCCGTAAGCTCTTCCCAAGCTGGCGGGATTGGCGGTTGCCGGGTGCCCAGACGCCCAATTAGAGTGTGGCAGATGTCAAGCTTCTATGCCATGGTGGTGTAGTGCGGGAGGGGCACAGGAGAACCACTGGATGTGGTTTGATGTGATGAACACAAAATTATGGGTAGAGACGAAGAAAGTGCAATTTCTGCTCTCAGAAACACACACACTAACACATGGACACACAGAAATGCACACAGACACACACACACACATACACAGACACACACACAGACACTGAAGCACGCACAGACACTGAAACACACAGATACACATACACAGACACACACACTGGTTCACCTGCCTTGCAGATGTGTGGATGATTGACTGATTGATTGATTGACGGGTTGATTGGCTCTCGCTGATTATGAGCTGGGGGCTTGGTGATGGAGGTGGGAGATGTGACCGCCATCGCACCCACATCCACCAGGGTCACGGGTAATAACCGTGGCGATGCAGTGCTTTCAGTTTCTTAGTCTGGCAGTAACAAGTTTAAAGCTGCCAGCTTGGGTTCTGGCAGGTATGTGTTTGTAAGAAAGTACAGTTATGAAAACAGCCCGAACTGCACACATCTTGCGGTGTGAGGGAGGGAGCGAAACGGTCTCGTGTCAAACCGGAAAGGGCAGTATTGGGAGGGTGTGGGGCGCAGTCTGACTCAGAAGGCCGGCCAGCTCTCGACCCACGTCCAAACGAAAATATCCCAGGAAAGCGGAAGATTTATAACCGCAGCACCTGCACATCGCAGCGAGCAGCCATCATTTCCCTTTTCCACAGAAGAGAATCGCTCTTCTTATTTCCGCCCTCGGGTTAAGAACAGAGGGGTGCAGATCTGAGGAATTCAGTGACTGCACTCGGAAAAGATCAGCGCTCCACATTTTCACTTAAAGACCTACTTTTAAATATTTCAGCACGCTTCTTTCAGCATGCTGTCTTTCATCGCCGAAATGCTGTTATGAGCTGCGAACACTCAGGATATAACACCACTTCCCTGATGAAAGCAAGGTGTCAAAACATTTTTCTATTCTATCCTCAGCTGAACTAAAACATGGAGTGTGTCTACATACCGTGCTCATCCTGGGCGCTTCATACACAAACCCTGGTTTCATTCAGTCCCTGCCAACCCCAAAAAATATAATAAAGCCCACACTTTACAATAAGGTTACATGAACTGATATTAACTAATGTGTTAGATAACAAGTGAGAAGTTAATCTTTACAGCTTTGCGTAGGTATTTGCACATCATTAGTACAATAGATACTGCCAATTCATATTGGAATGAAAACAAAATAGTAAATGTATTTGTTCATGTTTAACTTGTACATTTATCCTAGGTTTGTTAATGTATGTACATATTAATGTAACTAATGAATTAGTTAGTAGTTATCAAATGCATGAACTAATGAAAAGTACATTTCATGCTTAGTTAATGCATTTGTCCATCATTATTTCATGTTAAATACATTAGTTAATGCCTGGTCGTGTAACCCTTATTGTGTGTTGAAAATAAATGGATAAAGAGTGAAGAGTGAATAAAAGTGGGTTCTTTGAGGAGTTGTTTAGTCTGGTGTGTGTTTAGTCTCTGTTTATCGTCTGTGCCCCTGTGACCCCAGCAGTAGATAAACAGAGGTAATCAAACCGGGGGCTCGGAGAGAGTTTTTTTATGTTTCGGCCGTCCCTCCGATCGGCGCTCTGTCCCACGATGCCAGGCGAGACGCCAGCCCTTTTCACCAGGCCGCTGTCAGAGAACGGGAGACGCACGTCACAAACGCTAACACGCACGTCATGTACATACGGCCTCTAAGAGAGGGCTCTCTCGCCTCCTTAAAGATAAAGTATAGATGATAAAGAAATACCATAGCAATAAAGTATATATGATATATATACACTTTGTTGATCGTAGCAGTACTGTTTATTAGTTCTTCACAGTCATCATCATCAACATAATGTGGATGAGCTATATCTGAAATAACATCTCTACAAAAACTATTAAAGCAGTCAGTACACTCAACAACTACAGTGTATGCGGAAAAATAAAATGCTCAAGAAAACAGCGTAAGTCCTAAGCAGAAGAGGGACAGGGATGATAAAGTATGTATTATTAATAAATACTTTAATGATTAAGTGCATACAGTGAGAAACATAATTCAATGGCTGCAGTACAGGCCTGGCAGAGCTTCACCAGGGAAGAAGCCCAGCATCTGGTGATGTCTATGCGTTGCAGACCAAATATTTAAAATGATTAGTTTATTATACTTTATGTTACATTATTATATAACGGTTCATCCGATATGGATGCAAATTAAAGCTGATGGTCTGCACTTCAACCACAATGTCATTGTATCCTATCAAACTGAAGGTTTGAAAGTTTACAAGGACTGGAGTACAGAACCAAAATAACAAAAATGTGCCACTATCCAATGAATTATGGTGCTCATTGTATGATAAAGAAATACTGATATATAATAATGTTAAATACTGTAATGCTGAGGTATAGGTGATATATATATGATAAAGATAAATACTTTAATAATTCATGTGGAGCTTGTGGGGTAGAGAAGAAAAACAACAGCGAGGCAGAAATGGTCAGTTGGAGCGTGCGAGTGCAGGCATTCGACCAATGGGCTTGGGTCTCCGGGGAATGAAAATCTATCCCGCTGTTTTGGTTTTATCGTCTGATTTGTCTCCCTGCACCGCTGGCCGCTCACTCACTATCGATCCAATCTCAGCTTCCCCCAGTGAACTGAGGAGGCCTCTGTCTCTGTCTCTGTCTCCCTCCCTCCCTCTCACTCTCTCTCTCCCTCTCTCTCTCTCACCTTTCTCAGTCTCCTTCACTCTATCACTGTCTACTCCTCCTTCAGTCTCACTCTATCACCGCTCTCTTCCTTTCTCAGTCTCTCAGTCTCTCCCTCTGTCTCTCCCTCTCTCTCTCCTCCTTTCTCAGTCACTATCGTACTCTCTCCCTCTCTGTCTCTCTCCCTCTCTCCCTCTCTCTCTCCTTTCTCACTCTCTTTCACTCTATCACTGTCTACTCCTCCTTCAGTCTCACTCTATCATGCTCTCCTCCTTTCTCAGTCTCTCACTATCATACTATCTCTCCCTCTCTCCCTCTCCATATCCCTATGTCATTCCCACACTCAATTTTCTGTTCAATTTTTCAATGTCAGTTTGTCCTATTGACATCTGAAAGCACGTATTCGTAATGGCAAAGCAATACGGAAAAAAAAACCTTTACTACAGTATGGTGCAATATGATTTAACTAGCATTAACTCCAACATTCTCCCTCGTTCTTGTCATTCCATTTTATTCTTACTTTCACACTCTGTTGCTCTTTCTCATCCTCTCTTTCTTTCGGTTCGTTCGCCGCCCCGTGACGGCGCTCCCCGCATGTGGGTGATGTAATCCCGCTGTCTTCCCAACAGGAATTCCGATGTTGTGGCGTTCCGGCTGGGAGACTCGAAAGCTGGGGGCTGTGGTGATAAACAAGACGATAATGTGATGCAGGAACGCTGCCTGAAGCAGTGGGGGTGGGGGGGGGGGGGGCAGGGAAACAAGGAATTTTATAGTTTTTCCACTAAGTCACAGACACCACCCCCCATTCCATAGCATACTGATAGCAAAAGGCCTGGGAATAATGGCATTACCTCACACACTCGTGTGATAAGGCACCTTACGCAACGATACATTTTTCCATGTGTGGAGAGTCTGTCGACTTTCTCCATTTGGTCTTTTTTGTAACCGTAACAAGACTGGTCTGATGATGTTTTTTATACATTTAACAACATACACCAATGATATCGAGGCTTGATACGAACTTAGTTACAAAATATGGAACTACTAGAAAAATACTGCTTGAATGGGCAATATTTTAATTTGGTTGTACTGAGACATGCACACTGTCGTATGTAGAAATGTGTTTGTTCTATGGGATGTAGAATGTGTTCATTCTATGGTATGCAGATATGTTTTCATTCTGTGGTATGTAGAAATATTAATTCTATGGTATGTAGAAATGTGTGCATTCTATGGTATGCAGAAATATGTTCACCTCTATGGTATGTAGAAATGTGTTCATTCTGTGGTATGCAGAAATGTGTTCATTCTATGATATGTAGAAATGTGTTCATTCTATGGTATTTTGAAATGGTGTTCATTCTATGGTATGTAGAAAAATGTTGTGAAATGTTGCAGTTATTGCTGCTTTCAGGGTCGTTATAAAAGGGGTGTTAGGACACAGTAGCTACTGTGAGACTGTCTGGTTAAGAGTAGAGGGGCTGTGAATCGTGTTGAAATTCTCACGCCGCGCACAGTGGGTTCCTCAGGCAAGGCGAGGATGTTTATTTACAGCTGAGTGAAATCTTCTGTGACACCCAGGCCTTACAAACATCGTACCCAGCCGCACGCGGGCCTATCCTGCTTTTCCATGTCGTTGGAGTTGGAGGTTATCTCTGTCAGCCATCCAGACCTCACTCCACAAACCCCCCTCCCCTCCCTCTCTCTCTCCTTTTCTGTCCCATCCTCTGCCCACTTGGCCATTCTCCATCTCTCTTATTTTTACAGTTTTATTTGTGTTTATTTTGGGGGGGGGGGGGGTTATTTCTACGTGTGTGGGTTTAAATTCTTTGCTGTTTTATTTTTGCATTTCTCATGGTTTTTGCTCGTAGAGTTTATTTGTCAAACATTGAGTCTGTCTCATTTATGTGGTAAAATAGAGGGGACTCTCTCTCTCACATTTCTGTAAGTGGCACACATCTGCCTTCTCATAGAACCCAAAGACACACAGACAAAATGTAGCAAAGCGTTTATTTAAACAGAAATGGTGGCGCGTTGAACATCCAATTGCAAACAGTGGGCGGACTGACTGACATAGTACGGTTTGCTCCTTAGGCGTCTGAGAAGACGTTCTCCGGCCTTTAAAGCATAGGCCTATGTCATTATTGATTCTGGCCACACTCACCAAACGGGTGCAAACATTCCTCAAAGCCTGTTGCAAAACGTTGCACACCGCTGAGAGAAAACATGTTGTTCTCCCAGAACGTAGCAAAACGTTTTCAGATTGAAAATGCCCTCAGCCTCTAAGCGAATGACGTCAGTCCACATCCTCCTCTGCTTCCTGTCCGGGTTTCCTGGTTTGTCTGTAAGTTCTGCCCCGCCCGCTCAGCGTGGCCTCGGATTGGCCGGTGGCCGCAGCAGCGCATCGTCCCTCTCGCTCCGCGCACCGTCCCGGGCGGCTCAGTCTGCAGGCTGTCGCCGTTCCACCTGACTGGGCAGGACGGGAGTTTTGATTGATTCGGCTAATCATTGTTTGATTGAACCGATTTAGCCGCTCTGCCCCGGCCCTGGGGAGCGCGCGCGGCACGGCGCAGGGCGAGGACAGCTGCCGAACGGCGCAGCCCGGCCGTAAAACCGCCTCCTGTCACCGCGGAAACGGGCGCCGAGCCGTCTCAGCCCCGCCGCCACACCTGACACGCCTCAGACCTGGCCCGCGCTCACGCCCCGCTCCGCGGGGCAGTCTGACCTCTCGTCTGGCTTTGACCTTGAGTCTAACGCTGAACTGCACGTGCTGCGAATGTGAAAATAAAAAGCAAACTAACAATAAAAACACCTCTCTGTCCCTCTCCCGGCTGCATCGCACGCTGTCCACTCCATTCTATCCCCATGAAGAGCAGGGGCTGTTTTTTGGAATGTTTTTTTTCAGTGTTCTAGAATTTCAGTGTTCAGTCAGTGTTCTATCGCTTTCAATTGCCAATAACAATTGTGAAATCAGCATTAGAATGTTCAGTTCAGAGCATTCCAATCTCACATATTAATCTTTAAAGGGTTAAAACTCTCTCGCTCTTCCTTTCTCTTACCCTCTCTCTCTCTTACCACCTCTCTCTCTCTTACCACCTCTTTCTCTCTCTCTCTTTGTTGAGCCAGCAGGACTAATACATCATGACCTGCTGTCTTCCCTCCTTCTCTATTTACTGTATTTTCCTTTTCCCCCATCTATACATCTCTCCTCTCCTCTCCTCCTCCAGGACCTTTCCCAGGGCCCGTCCGTCTCCCTGCCCTGGAGCGGGTGTTTGCCCTGAGACGGATCTCCTCTCTGCCAGCTAAAACAAACAGCACTTAGGTGTTCTCCATGCCGCTTCGCCCTTTAATTAGCAGCTCCGTTAAAGTTTAATGTTCCGCGTGCGTTGCCAGGGAGATATACAGTCCCAGCGTCCTGGGAATGTGTCCGTGTGTGTCTGTGGCAGCGCGGTGATGACATCATTGCATTCAGTTCTGGAAACGACTGTGAGGTGTGTTTGTTTGCTGTGCCTGGTGTGGTGTGTGTGTGTGTGTGTGTGTGTATTGGTGGTAGGTACATTTTATTGCATTCTTGACTGTTCTGTAGGTGGTTCACAAAACCTTTATAATCTATCTAGTTTTCATTCAACTTGTCTCAGCATTTGAAGAGTTTGTGTGTGTGTGTGTGTGTGTGTGTGAGAGTGTGTGTCCATGTGCGTGTGTGCACATATGTGTGTGCGTGTGCATGTGTTGTCTCTGTATGCTATGAGAAATGCACAGCACCGTTTTTAGGGCCGTTGGATATGTCCAGATGGTCATGTTTTGAATAGCAGAAGCAAAGCTATTTGTGGTGAAATACCTTGAGCAAGTAACCTTTTTGCTGTTGACATAAATGCATTGTACGAATTGCAGTCACGCTAGGTATAAAATAATGGATGGAGAATGTAGGTCCGTGAAGTTCAGCTATGAAATCGATTAACATTCAGGAGTGTTTTCGTTGGGGATTACAGCGTGTTTAATTCCCGTAATGATTTCTTGCTTTTCTGGCAAACTGAGCTAAAGAAGCTGGAATAGCAGTTTGAACGGTGTGTTTAGTCCGGTTTAGAAGTGCAACTGTCTGGATGGGTGTACACCACCCAGGGTAAAGGTGTCTGCTTAGCAGATGAATTATGCAGAGCAATATGAGTGTGTGTGTCTGTCCCTGCTATTCTCACCCGGGGCATTTTTCCCCATAAATAATATATTATTTTTTTCTTTATTTTGTTTCTATTCTTCCAGGGATTGTGAAGAAGTGATGAGAAGAGGAAGACAGGAGAGCGGGGAGAGGGAGTGAGAAGAAGCTTCAAAGAGGACGGGACGGAAAACGGAGAGGGAGAGAGAGAGAGCGGCAGAGAGAGAGAGAAAAGCAGAAGAGAGAGTGACCGAGAGAGGGAGAGAGGGAGGGGCAGGCTTGCCGGGCGGCTCAACGGAAGGTCTGGATGCTAACCCCCGCCGGCCCCCCCCAGCTCTCACAGAGATGGCCTCCAACTTCAACGACATCGTGAAGCAGGGCTACGTCCGCATGCGGAGCCGGAAGCTGGGGGTGAGTGCGGAGCGCACCTGCGCAGGATGGGATTTACACCGCCAAAAAGTCTGTCTTAAGTGTTTTAGTCTTGTATTAAGACTTTTTTTTTCTCAAGTAGAAAATATTAGCTTGTTTTCAGTTGCTGTTTACTTGACGAGTGACATTTTCTCACCCCGTTTGTGAATCTTGAATCGAGTCCAACAGTCACACCTCATTGGCAGTATTTTTGTCTTATTTAGTAAAAGGGTTCTATAAATAAGATTTTAGGTCTAGATATAAGACTAGATTACTTGTTAAGACTTTTTCTTTGTTTTGTTTTTTGCAATGTAGGAAGGGGATTCAACCAATAAAGAGGATACACTGCAAAAACTAAAAATAAGTCAGTCTTAACTAGTATTTTAATCTTATGTTTACACTTAAAATCTTTTTTATACTGTATTACTTTTTTGCTTGCTAAGTAAGACAAAAAGATTGCCAATAAAGTGAGGCAGTTTGCTAATTTCAAGTTCATTGGGTAAGAAAATTTGACTTGTCAAGCAGCAAAAAGTAATTTAAAAAGCTAATATTTTCTACTAGAGAGGGAAAAAAAAGATTTGAAGTCTCATTACGAGGCTAAAACACTTGTTATGACAGACTTTATATTGCAGTGTGTCCTCACCAAACTTTCTTTTTAATAAGTTTGAGGAATTGGAGTAAAGTCGTGTTCTGACTGAACAGAAGTGAACAGATGGCTAGCCTGTGCCACAGTAAGCTGTTTCTGAAGTAAACTCTTTATCCGTGTTTCATTTCCAGCTGAGTTGCTGTTCTTGTTAGCCGGCTAACGAGCTGCGTTCACCGGCTCTCGAACCAGCTGCGTTCTGATGAGAAACATGAAAGATCGTACTCATGCTCCAGGTTTTCTACTGAGATACATTTGCATTGTGAAGTGTGCATTTTAGGGTTGCCAGATTTTACTGCATATACTGCAGCAAGAAGCTTAATTACGAACGAGGTTTGGAACTATGGTGAGATGAGGGTTGGTTGTCACTATTGGAACCTTTCGTGGACAGGACCAAACTACAAACTGCTCTTTTTTTATCGATTAATCAGACCAGACATTATATTGTCCGGTCGGGACAAACAACCAGACCTGTACAAACCATTTTAAAAGCAGCCATCTGGCAACCTCAGTGTCCCCTCTCTGCCCCAGCTCAGTCAGCTCCTTCCTGGAAACAGAATAAACCCCCCTGATTGGTTGAAACTTACAGACGCACGTACATGCCCCTGAGGATTGTGTCTCTTTGCCGTAATGAAATTATGGTCTGGATATTAGGAATATGGCTTCCCGTTGTTCAAAGGCGATTTCTGCACTGTGGCCTAATAAGACCGGCATCAGTCATCCCTGATTCAGGTTATAAATATGGGTCATAATCATAAAGCACTCTAATTTAGCTCAGACCGCCCCAGGCACATTCATCATGTCAGCCTCATTGGCTCCCTGCATGGGGGGGGGGGGGGGGGGGAGCAGCTTTAGGAAACACTTTAGGCCCTTGGCGATAACGAGTTCCGGACTGCAGTCTGTAGTGGAGTTTTTCTAGAATGTTCCGGGCTTTTTTTTATTACCTCTTGGTGCTGGTGCTCACGACCACAGTGTTCTCGGGTGGAAATGACCTCACAGGAAGTTGGGTGGGCGGTCGTCGGCGATGGCGGCGGCGTGGCGGTCTCGTTGTCGTCCGTGTGAGAATCGGGGCTTTGCTGTCAGCACGCTGCGTCAGTCCTCCAGGGCACACACAGAATTATTGTCAGCTCTGTCTGTAAATCCGCTCTGAGGCGGCAGATTTGTGCAGCTTATCTTGTACTGCTGGTGCCCCCTCCTGATACAGTCTCTCCCTAATTGTCCTCTTGCCCCTGACCGCACCACAGCGGACATCCTTGGCCCCTCATTCACAGGACCCGTGCTATCACATCTCTGATGTCACTTCCTCCCTCCCTAATTGTCCCCTGCCCCCGCGCACCATGTGAGATATCCCTTCACCCCTCCCTCTCAGGCCTGTGATGTCACTTCCTCTCCACCCCCGGCTGTAGTTATTTGGTAGTTTGTGCGCCTGATCCCGAGGTGACTCCCGCCCCCCCTCCCGGGTTCCAGATCTTTCTCTGACGCAGGACGGGTGCGTCGTCAGCTCCGCTGCGGTTGCCGTGGCACCAGGAGGGCTGCGGTGTTCTGCTCTCCGGGGAGTAAATGCGACGAACACCTAAGTGTGATTTATACACACCCTCCTCCTGTTTCTCTCTCTCCCTCTCCCTCCTCCTGCACCACTGTTTCTCTCTCTCCCTCTCTCTCTCCCTCTCCCTCCTCCTGTTTCTCTGTCTCCCCCTCTCTCTCCCCCTCTCTCTCCTCCTGCACCTCTGTTTCTCTCTCTCTTTCTCCCTCTCCCCCTCTCTCTCCTCCTGAACCTCTGTTTCTCTCTCCCTCTCTCCCCCTCTCTCTCTCCCTCTGTCCATCTCTCCCTCTCCCCCTCTCGCTCCTCCTGCGCCACTGTTTCTCTCTCTCCCTCTCTCTGTATCCCTGTTTCTCTCCCTCGCTTCCTCCCAGTCTCTCCCTCTCCCTCTCTCCGCCTCTTTCTCTCCCTCTCTCTATCCATCTCTTGCACTCTCCCTCTCTCCCTCCCTCTCTCCTTCTCTCTCTCTGACTTCTCTCCTTCTCTGCTTGTCTCTTGCCTTCTTTTTGCACTCTCTATTTCTCTCAGTCTATTTTTCCTCTCAGTCTATTTTTCCCGTCTCAGACACTGCAGAAACAAAAAAGTCTTAACAATCATTTTAGTCTCATATTTAGACTTAATCTTATTTCTATTACTGTTTTGCTAAATGAAACTCAAATTGTGCCATTGACGTGAGACTGTTTGCCTCATGTCAAGATTTTCCATTGGGGAAAGAAAATTTCACTTGTCACACAAACAGCAACTTAAAACAAGTTAGTATGAAATAATAATAAACCTTTTTGCAAGACTAAAACACTTGTTAAGACTGACTTTTTCTGCCGTGTTTTGCCGGGGTAAAGTCTGTGAGGGAAAACTTAGGAGAACTATTATTCCCGTCTTTTCCTCTTTTTCTCCTCTTTTTCTCTGCCGTGGTTTCTCACCATTAGCTCACCTCAGGAGCTTTCCCCCATCCCTGTTGCCTGAGGCTTGCTTTAATGGTGGTCTGCTGTAAAGCATAGCATGACAAATATTGTTTGATATCTTTTGGAGAAATGCCTTTTATTTGATTTGATTTGAGAATGTGAGCACTTCCACTCCGTAGGCGAGCTGAAGCACACACAATTACAGCAGAGGAGGCTTTTTCTGGAGGGAGGGGCTGCGTTTTCTGACGATAACTGCTAGCCTGCAGGTGATCGGTAAGTACGTAGCGGGTGCTAATTTAGCACTGACCCAAAGAAGCGTGGCTGACCTCCAGAGAAACTGCCTCCCTAATTTGTTGTTATTGTATGGTATCGATCCCTCCACTGTCAGAAGCTTAAAACAAAGATTATTTCTAAGCTCTGGGTTGTCTAGATTGCTGACTGCCTGCGTTCCTGCGTCTGCAACAGCGCTGGCGACCTCAGCTACCCCGACTCTTCCGCGCTGAGAGTGGGTGCGGTTGCCCACGGCGATGCCAAAGCCAATTCCAGGAAACGGGGGCGGGGGGGGGGGATCTAGGAGATCAGCGTGCCGTGATTGGCACAGGTTTTTGGCCGTATTGCCGGCGGGGCAGGTCAATTTACCGTCAAAAATTGATTTTCTGGCGGTAAGCCCTCCCGTCCCTGGGGCGGGATGGTATCCCACTGCCTCCCCCCCCCACCCTCAGTAAAAAGGCAGCTAATGATGCAGATAGAAGCTGATAGAAGCTTCCGGAAGGGTGTGGAGCCCAGCCGGCTCTGCCTGCGAGCGTGTGAGTCACTCATAAGCTCATTTTCATCTTTATGTTTTATTAATGTTCCGGCGCTGAATCTCTCTCTGCGCGCCTTCTGGCTCCGCGCTCCGAAACGCGTCTCCCTGTGGAGGCGGGGTCCCGGCCGGTGATTGACAGCTCGGGCTCCCTCCCCTGGGTTTACCCACAACCCCCTCCTCCCCCCCACGGTCCGGCGTGGTGCCAAACGGCGAACAGGCGGTTCCTCTTCCTGCCACATCCCGAGCCAGCCACCGTGGCCATGATCAGCTGTGTAACGGTGACCTGTCTGTCGCCTGGCGGCTCCTGCCAAATCCTGCCCCCCCCCCCCCCCCCCCCCCCCCGCCTAGCTCCGCACCTGGTGCTGCCTGCCCATCACCCTCCTGAGCTCTTAGCAAACATGGCCGCCGTCCTTCAACGGTGACAACTTCTGTCCTTCACCCCCCCCCCGAAAGACCCTCCAGATCAGGAGCGGCTAATTAACTCCCGGTGTGTCCCCCCCCCTCTCCCTCTCCTCCCAAGGTTCAATTAAAAACCAAGAACCCAATCAGGCTAATTAGTGCTTGCTTAACATTGGATTCCTGACTGCGTCTTGCTTCAGCGGCAGACTGGGTAACTTCTAATTGCTCAGTTAGTCCGTCTCCTCAGTCAAACCTCCCCCCCTACCCGCTCTCCCCTCGTGCGTTTCGGAGGACCGAGGAGCTGCGCTCGTTTCATCAGAAGAAGAAGCAGGACGGATGACCGAAAGCTCACAGTTACATGTCTTCTCTCTCCCATGTTAGGGCCCTACCACTTTCTGTACTGTTCCCTAACTGAAACACAATGTGCTGGAAATACACTGCAATTAATTATGTTATAAGTACATTCAAATTGTCTCAAGAATATGCGTTTCTTGCAAAGGTTATTGGTGTGTGCTGAATGTTTCCTGGTCTATACAGTGGACCCCCAATCCCCCCCTCTAGTCATAAACGTGAGATAATGTAGGATAATAGACCAGGGAGCAAGGGAGGTGGAGTTATTAAGCTAAGTTAAACTAAGCTAAGTGAGCACGTTCATGACAAGATTCATTCTGGTTCGGTAAGCAGATGCGTCACATCACAGGGGCCTTGAAGGACCCCCTCCCCTCTCCTCCCCTCTCTTCCCCACACCCCCAGTAAAACGGTGCTGTGACTCACCTGTGCGAGGTGCGGGTGTGATCAGACATCGCACAGCATCAGGCTGTTCATTAACGGAGTATTTATAGAGCACAGATTCACACATTCATCGGTGAGAAAAACAACTGCGAGCTGTCAGAGTGCACTGCGAGGTAGGCTGACTGCTTCCGCCTTGTTACGTTAATTAATAATATCATGAAGTTTGTTTCCAGGTACCTACAGGCTTTTTGATTCAGGTTTGTGTGTGTGCGTATGTTAATAGATTTGTTTCTAGAGGGACTGCAGCACTGGGTTGTCATTGAAAGGACTTTTTTTTTTACATTTTCCACATGAAAAATCAGGCACATTAAAAATGAACATTCCAGGTTGGAGAATGCTGTTCCCTAAACGCCGTCGTGAGCAGTGTTCAATCAGAGGCGGGTGATTACTCACGGACCCCGCGTCCCCTCGGCGACGGCCTCCGTTTGGCGTTCTCAGCTTTCGACTTAGCACAGTGGTGGCGCGCCGCGTAAACGGCGAAGTCCGCATATACTGGCCGGAAATGATTTGTCACAACTCAATGGTGTGCAGAAAAAAACCCCATAATAAATAAGGAAGGACAAACATGTGACCGAGCAGCGGGGAGTTCTGTCACGGGAACACCCGAGATGAATTTACTGAATTAGATGTCAAACATTACAGCTGTTCATTGCATTTGCACCTCTTCCCTCATAAATCTACGACAGATGTGTTGCCACAGGAGCGTCGACTATGAAAACAATGTTTAAAAATAGATCCCCCCGCTTGACAACGTGATAGTAGAGAAGATTATTCAGGCGCACGGAGATTGGACACACGACGTCCCGCTGGAAAAACTGCGTTTTTAAATTAATGTTGTCATTTACATCAGCGCTGATGCCATTACAGACACAGGTAGCAGGCAGCCATCTCAGCCCACTGCACCACATGAAGCTGCCATTGCTGTTCAAAATGTAGCTCTTTAACATCCGCTCCGCAGTGACTTACACCGCTTTATTTATTTATTCCTTTTTATATGCAAATCCATTTATCTAGCTGGATACTTTAGTACGGCAATTCGGGTTAAGTGCCTTGCAAATAGGTACAACAGCAATGTCCATCTTGGGGATTTGATCCTGAAACTTTTGGAGTTACGAGGCCAGCCAGCTCCGTATCCATTGCGTTCGACTGCTGAAAGTGAAAGTTGTGTGTGTGTGTGGCATCTGACCAGATTCCATTGAGGGCCGCATATGCAATGCAATGCGAACTCACGATAATGGCAAGTAGAATCAGAAAAGCCCAATAAGAAGGGGCTAAAATATGGGGCTGTCTGAGGAGAACCCAGACGTCTGGTCACCCTAGTGATCCGCCATCGGCAGGTGAAGGTTTTGGGGTGTACATCCTTCAGGGGCGGCCTCGGGGGGGGCTGTGTACGGGCGCTGTCAGGTCACGGCTCTGGATTGAGCGCTCGGTTTGAGAGCTGAAGGAACCGGGCTCAGATCAGTCTGAATATGAGAGCCGCACGATGAAACGGAGGCGTGCTCCACACGTTCCATCTCCTCCCCCATCATCTGCTGCCTGCGTGTCCAGCCTTTATTATGAAGGGGGAAATGAAGTCAGTTAATGATAATCCACTTCCGTCTGTGGCACTGACTCTCAAACTGCAGCCGGGGCCCCCTGCTGGTCAGGAGGGGACGTTGAATGGAAAATGGCCTTGGAACAGGCCAGCATCTGCCTGTGTTGACATTCCTGCATTTTTCTCAGACAAACTGTCACTCACGTCGCAGCGGTGAGTGAGTGTGTAGGCTTGCACTTTTCATGAATTTCAACGATGGTAATTATATTTCATTTCAGTTTAAATTGTTTAGGCTCAGAGGTCCGCCGAGATCTTAATTACTTCAGCAATCTCTGTTGGAAGAAAAAGTCCTTGAGAACCGCTGTTCTGTTGCATTGTGGGAAAGATCCCAGGGGTGCTGTGGGAAATTTTTGCTTGTGTGTGTGTGTGTGTATGTGTGTGTGTGTGTTTTTGTCTGCAGTTGCTTCAGTGCTGTTCCTGTCTGCATGTCTGTCTGTCTCTCGTTATTGTGAGTTATGTTGTCATTAGTGAAGTATCACTGTTCAGCTGCTGTTCCTGTCTGTCTGTCTCTCGTTATTGTGTGTTATGTTGTCATTAGTGAAGTATCGCTGTTCAGCTGCTGTTCCTGTCTGCATGTCTGTCTGTCTCTCGTTATTGTGAGTTATGTTGTCATTAGTGAAGTATCACTGTTCAGCTGCTGTTCCTGTCTGTCTCTCGTTATTGTGTGTTATGTTGTCATTAGTGAAGTATCGCTGTTCAGCTGCTGTCCCTGTCTGCATGTCTGTCTGTCTCTCGTTATTGTGAGTTATGTTGTCATTAGTGAAGTATCACTGTTCAGCTGCTGTTCCTGTCTGTCTGTCTCTCGTTATTGTGTGTTATGTTGTCATTAGTGAAGTATCGCTGTTCAGCTGCTGTTCCTGTCTGCATGTCTGTCTGTCTCTCGTTGTTGAATTATGTTGTCATTAGTGAAGTATCACTGTTCAGCTGCTGTTCCTGTCTGCATGTCTGTCTGTCTCTTGTTGTTGTGAAGAGTTATGTTGTCATTAGTGAAGTATCACTGTTCAGCTGCTGTTCCTGTCTGCATGTCTGTCTGTCTCTCATTATTGTGAAGAGTTATGTTGTCATTAGTGAAGTATCGCTGTTCAGCTGCTGTTCCTGTCTGCATGTCTGTCTGTCTCTCGTTATTGTGAGTTATGTTGTCATTAGTGAAGTACCACTGTTCAGCTGCTGTTCCTGTCTGTCTGTCTCTCGTTATTGTGTGTTATGTTGTCATTAGTGAAGTATCGCTGTTCAGCTGCTGTTCCTGTCTGCATGTCTGTCTGTCTCTCGTTGTTGAGTTATGTTGTCATTAGTGAAGTATCACTGTTCAGCTGCTGTTCCTGTCTGCATGTCTGTCTGTCTCTTGTTGTTGTGAAGAGTTATGTTGTCATTAGTGAAGTATCGCTGTTCAGCTGCTGTTCCTGTCTGCATGTCTGTCTGTCTCTCATTATTGTGAAGAGTTATGTTGTCATTAGTGAAGTATTGCTGTTCAGCTGCTGTTCCTGTCTGCATGTCTGTCTCTAGTTGTAGAGTTATGTTGTCATTAGTGAAGTATCACTGTTCAGCTGCTGTTCCTGTCTGGATGTCTGTCTGTCTCTCGTTGTTGAGTTATGTTGTTATTAGTGAAGTATCACTGTTCAGCTGCTGTTCCTGTCTGCATGTCTGTCTGTCTCTCGTTATTGTGAGTTATGTTGTCATTAGTGAAGTATCACTGTTCAGCTGCTGTTCCTGTCTGGATGTCTGTCTGTCTCTCGTTGTTGAGTTATGTTGTCATTAGTGAAGTATCACTGTTCAGCTGCTGTTCCTGTCTGCATGTCTGTCTGTCTCTCGTTATTGTGAGTTATGTTGTCATTAATGAAGTATCAGTATGTTCAGCTGCTGTTCCTGTCTGCATGTCTGTCTGTCTCTCATTGTTGAGTTATGTTGTCATTAGTGAAGTATCAGTATGTTCAGCTGCTGTTGTTGGTTAAATGCAGTGGCATTACCAGAATGTCATCCTGGGGTGGGAATTTGGGTATAAAGGGTGAACAGACTGGGGGGTGCTCTTTGGTTACTTGGAGATAGTCCATCAATCCGCAGCAGGGTAATGCGTGTTTCTCTCACGGATCTCTCCGGAGCAATGCCCACCAGTAGCCCACCTGTAGCCCCGGTTAATGGGGTGTGGGTTTAATACCCGGATAACCGCTGAGCAGGTCTCCAGCGCTCTTAAGACCTTCAGATATCATGGGCCCTGTCCCTCTCTGCCATCCCCTCCTCCCCTCTCTCTGCCCGGCAGCCATGCTAGCTCACACTGTACATTACATCCAGGGGCGGACCACAGAGTTATTTGTGCAGGTTAAGAAATATGAGAAAGCCCCCCCCCCCCCCCCCCCCCGGCCCCCCATGCATTTAGGGCATTTAGGGCAGTCTGTAAGTATTTGGGCAGTGACACAATTTCTGCCTATTGTTTAGGCTATGTCTCTGACAGTTTTTTTTCCAGTCTCATAATGGCTTCCTGATCTCTCATTGGCACAACACTGGGCCTCATGTTGGCAAAAGCCAATAACAGACTCCAAAGGCAATAAAAAGCCTGGAATCAAGACGGGATACTAACAGCTCTCTTATACCTGCACTAAGGAAGCATTTGAGAACACCTGACTATTCAGAAACAGCTGTGAAGCTATTTGTTCCAAGTATTATGGTGCCCTGAAATGGACGGACTTTGTTTTCAAACGGCTGTGTTTCACCTGATATGGATGTAAATACACTTAAATTAAAGCTGACAAGCTGTCTTCACGTTACCCTCCTGTTCATAGTTTCCAATGTGCTGCAGTACAGAGGCAAAGACAACAGAAGTTGTCCAAATACTTATGGAGTTGCTCTGTATGTATAAACACCTCTAGGGGCGGCCTGTAGCGTAGTGGGGACGCGCGAGGTTGGTGGTTCGATCCCCGGTGTAGCCACTTTAAGATCCGCACAGCCGTTGGGCCCTTGAGCAAGGCCCTTACCCCTGCATTGCTCCAGGGGAGGATTGTCTCCTGCTTAGTCTAATCAACTGTACGTCCCTCTGGATTAGAGCGTCTGCCAAATGCCATTAATGTAATGTAATGTAACTAGTGCCTGAGAAACACTTACTCTGTTAGAACCCTTTATCTCTGCCCCCCGATTACAGTGACGTCTATCCAGGGTCACATACACAGCATAGCTACATCTGTGGGTGGTGCAGTGGTGCAGTGGCTCGCACTGTCATCTCACAGTAAGACGGTCCAGGGTTCGAGCTCCGCCCGGGCCTGTCTGTGTGGAGTTTGCATGTGGATTTCCTGTGTCCACACGCATGCAGGTTAGGCTGCTCGGAGGGGCCTTCACAGGGCGCGGCTGTAAAAGTGCATGCATGCTCAGTCAGCATATCCTGTATAAAATCTTCTTTTTTTTTCATTGCTAATTTAACATACAATCCAGTTACTCAGCTGCAAATGTAAGCAGTAATCAGTAAAACTGCTGTGCCCCAAATAGGACATGACCCTGCAACTTCTCAAGCTCAGCTCCATCTCCAGTGTTGCGCCCCGGCTCTTAGCGGCCCAGCGCTGCACGGCGTGGGTATGAGGAGGTTCTCAGGGCTGCTCGGCCTGGCGAGCCCGCCCGTTTCCTCCCGCGGTGTTGGAGCGCGCTCAGTGCGAGCCCCGAGGGCCTCTGCTTCGGCTGCGGTTGCCGGAGAAGCCTTTACAGGGAACTTTGTGTGGAAAATCGAGCGGTCGGAGAGCAGGAGGATGTGGAATGGAAGAGGGAAGGGGATTGGTGGTGGTGGGGGGGGGGTTGTCACGGCCGACGTATCTCTATTCCTCACTCACTCCCTGGGATTTGAAAGACGGCATGTTGCCGTGACGCCCAACACCGCCCCCCCCACACCACCTCGTCATCCCGCAGATCCGCACACACAAGCGGAACTGGCACGAACTGGCTGTAGCCAGACAGACAGGCTGGCAGTGTGGAGAGAGGATGGGGAGGAGTGGGGGAGACGTGGCTCTGTGATGGTGTCCTGGGGGTGGGTGAGAATGTAAGGGGGGGGTTTGTGGGAGTGGGGGACAGGAGTTTGCCTTCTGTAGCGGAGCGGTTGGTTGCAGCAGCGCAGCCTGCGGGAGGTCCACTGCCTGCCAGCGATGCATGCAGTTTGGGCCGACATAAATCCCCCCCCCACATACACACCCTCACCCCCCACACACACACACACACACACCCCACACGCGCACACACACACACGCGCGCACATACACACACACACCCACAAACCCCCCTGTGTCTCCCACTCAAATATCAAAATTCTAATTCAAACTGCCACCAATTGCCTCAACAAGCTAGATCACAGAAGACCATTTTCCTCTACCTCCCTCCCTCTCTTTCATATCCCACCTCCTTCATTTCTCTTTCTGTCTCTTATCTCTCCTTCTCTCTCCCTCTCTCTTTCTGTCATGTTCTCTTTCACCTTCCCTCCCTCTCTCCGTAGTCTCTGTCCTCTCCTCCAGGGTGGGGTCTAGAGTGACATAAAGCCCATTCTCTCCCGCTCACCCTGAACGGTGAAACGCACAAGACCTTGAAGCCACGGTCTCCTGCCTTCATTAGCACCACTGATTGGTTGGTTGCACAGTGTAATTAATGGTTCCCACCTATCAGAATGCGTATGGTCTCCATCAGCTGTTACTCAAGACCTGGACCAATCACGTCACAGGCGAATGCTCTCTTACCTATCAGTGCTAGGCAGGTACCCCAGCTAGCGCAAAATGTTCTCACTATGTTGCTGCAATGTTGTTGCAATGTTATAACATTGACCAAACGTTCCAGTAACATTGTGAGAACATTTTGTGTTCGCTGGGACGTGTGCCTGAGAGTTTCTAATGGCAGCCCAGGTGCCACACTTTCTGTACAGGGCCAAATCAAGAAAGAAATATGACTTTGTCCAAATGATATGAATACTAGTACAGAATGGAGAAGTCTCCACAAGCCTTTCAAGTTGTGAAGTACTTTCAGGGATTTTTTTTTAAACCTCTCGACAAAAACAGCCTGTGCCATCAGCAACGACAGGTGCAGACTGAGAGAGGCAGAGGTGAGTCTGAAGGTGAATCCTGATCTTCACTTTCATCTCTTTCTCTCTCTTTCCCTCTCTATCTCCTTCTCTCTCCCTCTTTGATCTCCCTCTCTTTCCCTCTCATTCTCTCTCCCCCTCTCATTCTCTCTGATCTCCCTCTCTCTCCCTCTCTCTCTCCCTCTCATTCTCTCTCTCCCTCTCTCCCTCTCTCTCCCTCTCTCCCTCTCTGTCCCCCTCTCTCCCTCTCTCTCTCTCTCTCTCTCTCTCCCTCCCTCTCTCTCTCTCTCTCTCTCTCTCTCTCTCTGTCCCCCTCTCTCTCTCTCTCTCCCTCTCTCTCTCTCTCTCTCTCCCTCTCTGTCCCCCTCTCTCTCTCTCTCTCTCTCTCTCTCCCTCTCTGTCCCCCTCTCTCCCTCTCTCTCTCTCCCTCTCCCTCTCTGATCTCTTGACAGCGTGTAGAGCTGAGGGAGATGGGCTGACTCATCTCATCACGGGGTCTGAGTGAGTTGGGATGCAAATTGAGCCCCCCCCCCGTCATGGACCCCTCTATTAAAACACCTGTCCTGCGTCCCGTCAGCCTGTCCTGCGTCCCGTCAGACTCCTTTTTCAGGAGTTAGAAAGTGACAATGTGAGGAGCGAGTGCTGGACAGGCGCAGCTGAGAACGTCTCCAGGCGCCGTTTGATCTTCCGCTCGTAGAAGAGTTTGCTGTGACGTGCTGGGATCGATCGTGTCTTTTCCTCTCTTCTTCTTTCTCTCAGTCTCCTACCCTTCCTGTTCCTGACCTGTTTGCCTTTTGCTTTCCTTCGATTTCTGATCCCCAAATATCCCTCTCTCTTTCCTTCCTTCTCCCTCTCTCTTCACTGTCTGTCCACTGGCCACCTCTGGAATTGGATTGGTCAATCCAGGTGCCACCCCTATTTTTCCACCTAAAATAGCGCATTATCATTGGCTAATATAACCTCTCCTGGCCACCCCATGAACAATATCCCCCCTGCTTCCTCCCTCTCTCTCTCCCTCGCTCCCCATGTTGTGGATGCTCACTGCTGCCCTCTGCTGGATATTCTCTATAGGCGGTTAAAGCACAGTAAAGTGTTAACATGGCTGTACAGTTAGGGCAGAGTGAAGTGTTAACATGGCTGTACAGTTAGAGCAGGGTGAAGTGTTAAGATGACCGCTGGTGTAGTGCCAGGATCAGCCTGGGGAGGTGCGGGGAGGCGGTGCCTGTCAATCAAAGGGGCTTGGGGGGGGAGCGAAACGGACTGCGGTGGATTCGCCACAGTCAGCCTGCCACACACTCTCCGCTGATGAAACCCTCTAGTGTGACCCCCTTCTCTTCTTAATCGTGCGTGTGTTTGAGAGAGAGAGAGAGACAGCAGATGTCAGTTAGTGATTTTGTGAGCATATGTGCGTGTGTTTGTGTACATTTTTGTATGTGTGTGTGTGTTTGTGCATGTGAGAGTGCACAGTGTTGAGTTTTGTTTTTAAGCGAGCATTTGTGTTTTTGTGCATGTGTGTGTGTTCTTGTGTGTGAGAGAACAGTGTTCAGTTGTATGTTTGTTTTTGAATTGAGTTGTTGTGTTTTTCTGTGCATGTGTCAGTGTGTGTGTGGGGGGGGGGTGTTACTTGGAAACAAAAGCCATATAAATACAGCTGATTTCGATTTCTGAGTGATTTAGCAGTTAAAACGCCTTTAGTGTCAGCTGTGTTGATGGGCTGTTGACAAGCACTTAAACTACCAATAAATAACCAGCCTGTCTAAACTCTGCATGCATTAACCAGCGTATTGTGTGTGTATGTGTGTGTGTATGTAAACCTGTGTGTGTGTGTGTGTGGACCTGTGTCTGTGTGTGTGTGTGTGTGTGTTTTTGTGATCCTGTGTGTGTGTGTGTGTGTGTGTTTGTGAACATGTGTGTGTGTTTGTGAACCTGTGTGTGTGTGTGTGTGTGTGTGTGTGAACCTGTGTGTCTGCATGTGTTTGTGAACCTGTGTCTGTGTGTGTGTTTGTGAACCTGTATGTGTGTGTGTGTTTGTGAACCTGTGTGTGTGTGTGTGTGTGTTTGTGAACCTGTGTGTGTGTGTGTGTGTGTGTGTGTTTGTGAACCTGTGTGTGTGTGTGTGTGTGAACCTGTGTGTGCGTGTGTTTGTGAACCTGTGCGTGTGTGCTTGTGAACCTGTGTGTGTGCGTGTATGCGTGTGTGTGTTCATAGCGTTTTAGAGGATAGGAGAGGATAGATGCCCAATCTCATCCTCCTAGAGGAGAGAGAGAGGTCTTGCGAGATGGAATCAGTCTCTCGCCATTCAAAACAAACAAGCAGGGCTAGGTAAGCCTGGTCTGATCGATCCCACACACACACACACACGTACACAGAGCTGCTAATTCCCTCGCCCCCGCCTCTCTCAAATCCGTCCTGTTCCCCCGCCAAGGACAGGCTGAACGTAAAGCCCTGATTGATTCTTCTCGCCCCGCGAAGGTCAGGGAACCAGTAGAAAGTTCAGTGTGTACAATGCCGTTGGCTGCGAGGGGAGGGGAGGGGAGGGGAGGGGAGGGGAGGGGAGGGTTGTTTTCCCTTCCCTCAGAGGTGAGCTGTGGAGGGGGGTGAGGAGACTGCGGAGGCAAATCTGACCTCACCTCACACACCGCCCTGCTGCCCCACCGCCTGCGACAGGCCTCTGTTTGGTGTTCTGGTGCCGCCCGGTCCGTGTGGCGGCCCGGATCGACGGGTCACGGCGAGGAGAGCTCTACGGTGAGGGGACGGCAAAGGGCCGCCGGAAACCGATGGCGGCCTCGTCCTGCGCTCTCAACTTAATTGGCCGGCGGTTCCGTAAAACCGCCACCGAGCGTCTCTTGTTCTCGCCGATGCTGATCGATGTGAGGACAGGCTCGGTCAACCGCACATGTATCACATGACCTGTGGTGCACTGGTCTGATTGGCTCACTGGGTTACTTTGTGCTTGCACTTGGGTTGATGTCAAACAGGACAGGGCAAAGTGACATACACACACATACACACATAGACACACACATGCACACTCACTCACAATCCATCCCACAGATACAATCATGATGTTCAGGTCGGACTGCATTTTCATTATTATTCATTTTCATTTCATTATTCCTGCTGACAGGATCTTGCTTTATTTGGCACTAATACCTGTGTAATTACATTTTTATTATAGATGAATACTTGTGTAAATACATCTACTTACAGCTAGAACTGCAAAAACAACCTTAATTCATTCTCATTTTCCCATAATTATGACATGAATTTTGTGCTGAATGTTGTATTACACTAAGTATTATATAAGAATATATACATTGCACAATGTAAATGTGTAATTATGCTGTTATCACTGGTAATAAGGCCACATAATGTAAAGTGGGATCCAGAGTGTGGACAGATTTGAGCAGAGGCCTTTAGACAGCTCATTAATATGGTTCATTCATGGGTGGTGATGTGCATGAATACAGATCTTTGCCCTGCGTGTGGAAAGGGCTTAATAATGGAGCTTAAACAGGATGGGGGGGTGGTCACTTATGTGGCTTGTAAAGTATTCAGGAATATTGTGATATTTAAAAATGCATGTTCAGTGGTGTTGGTGTTCCACCCTGTGAGTTTGTTCCGGCTGTGAGCCCTCTCTTCCTCCGTCTGTGAGCCCTCTCTTCCTCCGTCTGTGAGCCCTCTCTTCCTCCGTCTGTGAGCCCTCTCTTCCTCCGGCTGTGAGCCCTCTCTTCCTCCGTCTGTGAGCCCTCTCTTCCTCCGTCTGTGAGCCCTCTCTTCCTCCGGCTGTGAGCCCTCTCTTCCTCCGTCTGTGAGCCCTCTCTTCCTCCGTCTGTGAGCCCTCTCTTCCTCCGGCTGTGTGCCCTCTCTTCCTCCGTCTGTGAGCCCTCTCTTCCTCCGGCTGTGAGCCCTCTCTTCCTCCGTCTGTGAGCCCTCTCTTCCTCCGGCTGTGAGCCCTCTCTTCCTCCGTCTGTGAGCCCTCTCTTCCTCCGGCTGTGAGCCCTCTCTTCCTCCGTCTGTGAGCCCTCTCTTCCTCCGGCTAGAACTCCGATGCTTCCGCTTGGAAGCCAGATGAATGGCGTGTTTAATCCCTGACGTCCAGTGATGTTGCTGAGGTGTGTGATTGTACTGTCTCTCAGTGATGTTGCTGAGGTGTGTGATTGTACTGTCTCTCAGTGATGTTGCTGAGGTGTGTGATTGTACTGTCTCTCAGTGATGTTGCTGAGGTGTGTGATTGTACTGTCCCTCAGTGATGTTGCTCAGGTATTTGATTGTACTGTTCCTCAGTGATGTTGCTCAGGTGTGTGATTGTACTTTCTCTCAGTGATGTTGCTCAGGTGTGTGATTGTACTGTCTCTCAGTGATGTTGCTCAGGTATTTGATTGTACTTTCTCTCAGTGATGTTGCTGAGATGTGTGATTGTACTGTCTCTCAGTGATGTTGCTCAGGTGTGTGATTGTACTGTCCCTCAGTGATGTTGCTCAGGTATTTGATTGTACTGTTCCTCAGTGATGTTGCTCAGGTGTGTGATTGTACTGTTCCTCAGTGATGTTGCTCAGGTGTGTGATTGAACTGTCTCTCAGTGATGTTGCTCAGGTATTTGATTGTACTGTCCCTCAATGATGTTGCTGAGGTGTGTGATTGTACTGTCCCTCCGTGATGTTGCTGAGGTGTGTGATTGTACTGTCCCTCAGTGATGTTGCTGAGGTATTTGATTGTATTGTTCCTCAGTGATGTTGCTGAGGTATTTGATTGTATTGTTCCTCAGTGATGTTGCTCAGGTATTTGATTGTACTGTTCCTCAGTGATGTTGCTCAGGTATTTGATTGTACTGTCCCTCAGTGATGTTGCTCAGGTGTGTGATTGTACTGTTCCTCAGTGATGTTGCTCAGGTATTTGATTGTACTGTTCCTCAGTGATGTTGCTCAGGTATTTGATTGTACTGTTCCTTAGTGAGGTTGCTCAGGTATTTGATTGTACTTTCTCTCAGTGATGTTGCTCAGGTGTGTGATTGTACTGTCTCTCAGTGATGTTGCTCAGGTGTGTGATTGTACTGTTCCTCAGTGATGTTGCTCAGGTATTTGATTGTACTGTTCCTCGGTGATGTTGCTCAGGTGTGTGATTGTACTGTTCCTCAGTGATGTTGCTCAGGTGTGTGATTGTACTGTTCCTCAGTGATGTTGCTCAGGTGTGTGATTGTACTGTTCCTCAGTGATGTTGCTCAGGTATTTGATTGTACTGTTCCTCAGTGATGTTGCTCAGGTATTTGATTGGCGACTCCCTGCGAGGATAAATGGTGTGATTGGTATCGATCCCAATTCTGCAAAGGGATTGATGGCATGTGAAGCTCGGCCTCGGAACGCCAGCGGGAACGTCCGTAACGCTCCGATTTGGAGGCAGAGGATGAGTGGATGGGAGTGAGGGAGAGAGAAAGAACAGGGAGAGAAGGGGAGAGAGATTGATTTGATAAAAAAAAAAATGTTTTGGGACATTGTTCAAAAACAAAAATTACAGAACTAACCAAACAAGAACAAATTCAACCAACCACCACAAGGAAAGAGGCAGAGAGAGAAAGAGAGAATGAGAAAGAGAGAGAGAGATGCTATATGAGATCTAATACAGTATAATCACTTTCAGGGAAGGGAAGATGAGCAATTTGAAAGAATCAATTTGTTTAATCTGGGCTCCTGCTGCACAGGCCAGTGGAGGGGAGAGAGGGAGTCAATAGTGCTGATTAAATACTACAGTGTGTGTGTGTGTTCAGTGTGTGTGTACCGTGTGTGTACCGTGTGTGTGGGTGCAGTATGTGTGTGTACAGTATGCATGTGTGTGCATGTGTGTTTGTGTGTGCCTGCGTGTGTATATATCTGTGTCTGCAAAAGATAAAACTGTCAGTGCTGTAATATACGTCTGCCTGGAAAGCAGAGCAGATACATAAATATGAGAGTAAGGAGGCTATTATTACTGCATATGCCTGTGCTTACTGCCTGAGGCCCGGGGGGGTCAGGGGTGGATGCCACTACCCACCTCCCAACTCAGCACAATCTTTCTCTGTCTCTCTCTCCCTCTATCTGTCACTCTGTCTCTCTCTTCCTCCTACCTCTTTCTCTTTCTCTATCCCCCTCTCTTTCTCACTCTCCCTCGATCTGTCACTCTCTCTCTCCCCCTCCTGCCTCTTTCTCTCTCTCTATCCCCCTCTCTCTATCTCACGCTCCCTCTATCTGTCACTCTGTCTCTCCCTTTCTCTCTCTCCCTGTGCCTTCTCTCTCTCCCTCTCTCTCTGTTTGTCTCTTTCACCCCTCATTCCCTCTCTCTCTCCCTCCCTCCACCTGCTGCATGATATATTGCTGCACGTCATCACAATATAAATATGCACAACGCAAAAGACAGCTTGAACTGCGATGAATAGTATTTATTTAATTATGATGTTCTGTTAATTGATTGACTGTTCATCTGCAATTTGTGCTATTTCATAGGCTATGCATTGTCTGGGGACTATGTTAGCAGCGTGCCTAAAGCACAAAGACATTAGAATTGTGCACAAGTCAATATTTGTTAATTTATCGCCATTGCAATATTCAACAGCGTTATGGCATATGGCATATTGTCCTCATATCGTGCTGCCCTAGTAATAGCAGTCTTCAGGCTCCAGCCAGCCCTAAGAGCTCTGGGGTCTCAGCACTAGCAAGAACCAAAGAGGAAGCGAAAGGATGTGTGTGTGTGCATGTGTGTGTACGTCCATGCGTGTGCGTATGTGTGTGTGTTTGTGTGTGGTTGTGTGTGGGTGTGCACGTATGCGTGTGTGCGTGCGTACCTGCATGCATGTGGATATGTTTTGGTGCGTAGTTGTGTGCGTGTGTACATGTGTGTCATTAGTTGTGTTTGTGTGTGTGTGTATGTGTGTGTGCATACATGCAGGTGTGTGCGTATGTGTGTGTGTTTGTGTGTGGTTGTGTCCATGTGCGTATGTGTGTTTCCCCCTGGTCATGCTAAAGTTTCAATCACTCCAACTTCCCTTGCAAGGAGAGGGATTATCCTGCCCCACAGCAACGAAAAAAACAAAACTGTTTTCTCTTGCTTGTTTTTTTACGTTTCCGTCTGGTCGGGTGCTTCAAAGTGGAATTCTAATTAAAATGGCAGCTTTGTTTTCCCCCTCCGTGTGTGTTCTAAAATCGTGTTTCTTTATGTAGCGCCCAAATACACATGGGCCACATTTTCTCAGCTGTCAGAGAGTATGGCGGGGATTTAATTGTGCACTGTGACTGGCAGCTCTTAGGAGGTAAAACAGCAACAGTCTGTTTCCGTCTGTAAATAATCCAGGATGGGATTTTTCTTTTTCTTTTTTCATCCTTCCAAATACCTGGAAATGCAGTGGCATACTGAAATAGTGAAAAAACTGACATTGCGGGCTTCAGCTGGGGTATCTTGAGATGAACTGAAGAGTGTTTCCACGGTCGTCAGCGTGGCCGTGAACAACCTCTTGAGACACAACGCAGCAATTCATTCATCATCTCCAGAGCAGGCAGCCGCAATTTACCTCCTTTTCCAGCTTTTCTCCAAAGTGTCTGTCTTTTTTCAGTCTTCGCTTATGAGTTATGATGTTTTTTATTTTATTTTGGGCAGACGAGGTGCGCCGTGGCTAAGGCACCCCATCCTTGAGCTCTGTCAGACCAGGGGGGGCGTGGGGGGGGCGGGGGTCACACAGCTGGAGCTGGTCCAGTCTCCCGGTCAGGTTTCCCTAGCAACAGTGGGCGGGGCTGGCACTGAAGGGCATTTTGCAAAGGCAAATGGAAAAAAGAACAGATGTTCTTTCATCTGGGAGGAGGAAAGAGAATAATATAAAGAGGGGAAAGAGGAGTGAATGGAAGAAGAAGAAGAAGAAGACGAAGAAGGAATTGAAGAAGAAGACGAAGAAGACGAAGAAGGAATTGAAGAAGAAGAACAAGAAGAAGAAGAGAGAAGCAGTGTAAGCGAGCACCGCGGGTTTCTGGAACAACTGCGTCTCCACGGCAACAGAAGGTCTGTCGGTGTTCCGGAGACAGATCTCCCATTGTTCCGATCGGACTGCTCTTTAGTGCTCTGCCTCTTATCCGCTGTCTCACACTGGATAAACCTGTCTGGAGCACAGGACTCGGACAACGTGCTGTCAGCATAGGGCAGGCCATTTGCATTTATCTACCTTGCTCTGCCTCTCTCTCTCTTTCTCTCTCTCCCCTCTATCTAGAGGAGAAGTGTTCGCCTGCAAGTGTGCGCCAATTGGCTGTTGTCTCCATGTGTACAGTGGTGATGTCAGGCAGCTGATTGGTCGATGTCTCCATGTAAACAGTGGTGATGTCAGGCAGCTGATTGGCCGATGTCTCCATGTAAACAGTGGTGATGTCAGGCAGCTGATTGGCCGATGTCTCCATGTAAACAGTGGTGATGTCAGGCAGCTGATTGGCCGGTGTCTCCATGTAAACGGTGGTGATGTCAGACAGCCGTGTGTACAGTATATTATTGGCGTGTTGATGAAGTAACAGTTGGGTGTCTGTGTGTCTCTCTGCTGTAGATCTACCGTCGCTGCTGGCTGGTGTTCAAGAAGTCCTCCAGCAAAGGGCCGCGCAGACTGGAGAAGTACCCTGATGAGAAGTCAGCCTACATCCGGGCCTGCCCCAAGGTACACTAGCCTGCTACATCTGGGCCTGCCCCAAGGTACACTAGCCTGCTACATCCGGGCCTGCCCCAAGGTACACTAGCCTGCTACATCCGGGCCTGCCCCAAGGTACACTAGCCTGCTACATCCGGGCCTGCCCCAAGGTACACTAGCCTGCTACATCCGGGCCTGCCCCAAGGTACACTAGCCTGCTACATCCGGGCCTGCCCCAAGGTACACTAGCCTGCTACATCCGGGCCTGCCCCAAGGTACACTAGCCTGCTACATCCGGGCCTGCCCCAAGGTACACTAGCCTGCTACATCCGGGCCTGCCCCAAGGTACACTAGCCTGCTACATCTGGGCCTGCCCCAAGGTACACTAGCCTGCTACATCCGGGCCTGCCCCAAGGTGCACTAGCCTGCTACATCTGGGCCTGCCCCAAGGTACACTAGCCTGCTACATCCGGGCCTGCCCCAAGGTACACTAGCCTGCTACATCTGGGCCTGCCCCAAGGTACACTAGCCTGCTACATCTGGGCCTGCCCCAAGGTACACTAGCCTGCTACATCTGGGCCTGCCCCAAGGTACACTAGCCTGCTACATCCGGGCCTGCCCCAAGGTACACTAGCCTGCTACATCCGGGCCTGCCCCAAGGTACACTAGCCTGCTACATCCGGGCCTGCCCCAAGGTACACTAGCCTGCTACATCTGGGCCTGCCCCAAGGTACACTAGCCTGCTACATCCGGGCCTGCCCCAAGGTACACTAGCCTGCTACATCCGGGCCTGCCCCAAGGTACACTAGCCTGCTACATCCGGGCCTGCCCCAAGGTACACTAGCCTGCTACATCCGGGCCTGCCCCAAGGTACACTAGCCTGCTACATCCGGGCCTGCCCCAAGGTACACTAGCCTGCTACATCCGGGCCTGCCCCAAGGTACACTAGCCTGCTACATCCGGGCCTGCCCCAAGGTACACTAGCCTGCTACATCCGGGCCTGCCCCAAGGTACACTAGCCTGCTACATCCAGGCCTGCCCCAAGGTACACTAGCCAGGCTACCACACATACACACACACACTCACACATACACACACACACACACACACTCACACGCATACACATTTACACACACTCACACGCACAGGCACATGCACACACACGCATACACACACACACTCTCACACTCACACATACACACACACACTCACATACTCACACACACACACACAGGCACATGCACACACACACACACACTCACACACACAGGCACATGCACACACACTCACACACATACACACACACACAGATACATACGCACACATACACACACATTTACACACACACTCACTCACACTCATGCACATACACACACACTCACACATACACTCACACACACACACACTCTCACACACACACATACACACACTTGTGACCCCCTCACTGTGCCCACCCCCAGGTGACGGAGATCAGTAATGTGAAGAACGTGACCAGGCTCCCTCGGGACACTAAGAGGCAGGCGGTGGCCATAGTGTTCACCGACGACACATCTCGAACCTTCACCTGTGACTCAGGTACGCACACACAGACCCAGAGCTCTCTCACTCTGACTCCTCTCAGGAACACCGCCTCACCTGTCTGTACTGCCAGTGTGTGTGTGTATCACTGCTAAAAAAGCAGTATTAACAAGCAGTATTAGTACTTCATGTACAGTTGTGTTCAAGAAAATAGCAGTACAACATCAGTAACCAGATGAACCACTTTACTTGTAGATGTAGTATTGTAATAGAAAAACAACAGACCCAACTAACTGTCATGACATGAACGCTGCTTGTAATTGACTCATTCATTGAAAGGGGCGTGTTCAAAATAATGGCAGTGTGGAATTTAATTACAGAATTCATTCGTTCTGTGAAAAAACAGGTGTCATTAATTGTCCTTAATTAAGGAAGGGAATTAATTAAGGGAAGCAAATGTTTCACACATTGTTATAAAATATATTTCCTTATGAATTGCTAAGTAAAATGGGCCGTTCCAAGCATTGTTCGGAGGAACAACGTCATTTGATTAAAAAGTTGATTGGAGAGGGGAAAACATATAAGGGAAGTGCAGCAAATTATAGGATGCTCACCTAAAATTATCTCAAATGCTTTAAAATGGCAACAAAACCAGAACAAGTGGAAGAAAACGAGCAACTACTGTTAAAATGGATCGAAGAATAGTCAGAATGGCAAAGAGTCAGCCATTCATCAGCTCCAGAAAGATCAAAGATGGTCTACAATTACCTACAAGTGCTGTTACAGTCAGAAGACGTTTGATCAAAGCTATGCAATCAACAAGAATCCCCCGTAAAGCATTGTTGAAAAAAGGGCATGTGCAGAATCGGTTCAAATTTGCCAAGGAACACATCAATTGGCCCAAAGAGAAATGCCGTTACATTCTGTGGACTGATGAGATAAAATAGTTTTTTTTGGGTCTTGCGGTCATCGACAGTACGTCAGACGACCCCTGGGTACTGAATTGAAGCCACAGTACACTGTGAAGACAGTGAAGCATGGTGGCGCACGCAAATATCATGGTATGGGGATGTTTTTCATACTACAGTGTTGGGTTCATATACCAGGGATCATGGATCAGTTTGAATACATCAAAATACTTGAAGTGATTATATGTTGCCGTATGCTGAAGCGGAAATGCCCCTGAAATGGGTGTTTCAACAAAACGATGACCCCAATCACATGAGTGTCTGGTTCCAGACAAAAAGGATTGAAGTAATGGAGTGGCCAGCTCAATCCCCCGACCTCAACCCCATTGAAAACTTGTGGGGTGCATTAAAAATGCAGTTTCTGAAGCAAAACCCAAAAATTCACAGGAACTGTGGAATGTAGTACGTTCATCCTGGGCTGAAATGCCTGTTTCTAGGTGCCAGAAGTTGGTTGACTCGATGCATTGTTATCAAAAACAATGGTTATGCAACTAAATATGAGTTCATCGTGAAAAATTTCTTCAGTTTATACAGTTTGAAGAGAGTTTGAAGAGAAAACTGCCATTTTTTTGAACAGATTAATATTCCTTTTCTTTGCTTCCTGTAAAAGAATAACGCAGACTTGCTAATGCTTTGATTTGGAATTGAATGTGTAATGTTTCTACTACATTTGAAATATTTAACTAAAAGCAATTAAAATATTTGCACTTTATTCACTTTTTAGAACGCACTGCTATTTATTTGTAACTGTATATTATGATTTTGATTTTGTGTTGTTTATGCGTGTGTTTGAAAAGCCATTCTTGGGACAAGCATTGGAAATGAGCATAAGCCATCAATTCTGTGGTGCATTGCATTGGATTTTGTTCTACAGTAATCTATTTTTAAATGTGTTTGTTCCCATCGAATAAACATTAACAAAGGGTTTTAGTCTTGTAATGAAACTTAAAATCATATTTCTCTCCTCAAGTAGAAAATGTTTGCCTTCTTTTAAGTTACTGTTTGCTTAACAAGTGAAATTATCTTGGCCCTTTGGCAAATCTTGAAAACTCAAACTGTCTCACTTCATTGGCAATATTTTTGTCTTATTGAGCAAAAAAAGATTTGCTAAAAAATATGATTTTTTGTGTGTGTGTGTGGTGCTTCAGGTCAGTAATTACTGCTCAAACACATGATGTCATACAGTGGGAGGAGCCACATTCTCACTTCCTGTTTCCTCACAGAGCTGGAGGCAGAGGAGTGGTTCAAGACCCTGTCAATTGAGTGCCTGGGGACCCGCCTCAATGACATCAGCCTGGGGGAGCCAGACCTGCTGGCAGCGGGGGTGCAGTGTGAGCACACAGGTGTGTGTGTGTGTGTGTGTGTGTGCGCGTGTATATACAGTATCTATGGTATGGAGTGTGTGTGTGTGTGTGTGTGTGTGTGTGTTTGTACTGTATCAGCATAATTTACAGCTGAATTTTGTCCCACCCCCAATTCCCATTGAGATCCATTTAAATGCAAATAGCTTTACTATCGCTTGTAGGACAGCCTGAAAATAAGATATCCAGACACTGATGATGTTGATAGGTTACAGACATCAGGTCACGGCATGCAAAGGATATGCAAAAAATCACTAGTTAATCTATGATTGTTAATTAATCCAATTATTTTAGAGCCCCTAAAATTGGGGGGGCTGTAATTCCTACAGCATTCACATTCACCGATTTAGAAGTAAATACCTTTAAGCTGAAAGTGCACTTTGAGCTTATATTCATTATTTACTTCCAACTCCAATATCCTGTGGTAGACAGCTAAAATAACAATAACGTTGTCAATATCCAAATATTTATGGACCTGACTGTTGTTACGACCAGCCCCCTTGGCTAGTCGCAACACAAAACACAAACAATCACCGAGCACACAGTCATTCCACTAGGGACAGAAGAGAGTCCTGGTGGTGTAGCACTGAATGCTTTGAGACTTTATGACTGTACATATGGTTATGAAGAGAGAGACTCAATCAAGGAAAGTGAATTTTGATGAAAGTGAAAGTCTTTAACAGCTGTGAGTTTTGGGATGAGCGCTGTGTCCCTCTGTGGAGTTGAGGCCTGTTCTTGCCTCTCCCTGGCAGAGCGGTTCAACGTGTTCCTGTTGCCCTGTCCCAACCTGGACATCTACGGGGAGTGCATGATGCAGATCACCCACGAGAACATCTACCTGTGGGACATCCACAACCCGCGTACCAAGCTGGTCACCTGGCCCCTCTGCTCCCTGCGTCGCTACGGACGAGACGCCACGCGCTTCACCTTCGAGGCTGGCAGGTGAGAGAGAAAGAGAGGGAGAGAGGGAGGTGGTGAGGGAGAGAGAGAGATGGAGGTGGTGAGGGAGAGAGAGGAAGGGGGTGAGAGGGACGGGGAGGGAGAGGGAGGGAGAGAGAGAGAGCACGCATGGGGGAGGGGGAGAGGGACGGAGAAGGAGGGAGGCAGAGGGTGGGAAGGTGCGTTGGGGAGGGTGGAGGGAGGGGGTGAGAGAGAGGGGGAGAGAGGGATGGGGTGAGACAGAGAGCGAGGCGGAGAGCTAAATGAAATTACACAAGCTAACACAAATATTTGTACTCTGTTCATATGTTTATTTTCTGTTTGTTGTATTGATGCTTTGGCAGAGAGGGGGGGGAGTAAGGGGGTAGAGAGAGTGAGAGAGAAAGACGGGGAGAAAGAGAGAGAGAGAGGGAGAGAGAGAGTTTGGCGGTGGGGCAAGGGGGTAAAGAGAGTGAGAGAGAGAGGGGGAAGAGAGAGGGAGAGAGAGGGGGGGGGGGCTCAGAGAGAGGACAGTGTGAATGCTGATGTAGAAACTCAATTTCCAGTGCAGTGTTGTATCAGTTGCAGACGTACTTTACCTATGTGGGGGTGTAATGAAGAGAGGGTGACCTCCTCTGCCCGGTGCTGGTACTGCAGCCCTCACACAGTGTGTATAACTCAGACACACAGCAGTATGCCGGCCAGCTCGATCTCAGCCACGTCCCAGCTCCAAGGACAGATCCGTCCGCCAGATTACATGATTAGATTAGACAGATTTAACCCTTCCTTTGAGGTGTGAGGTCACAAATATGATATTAGGATGTACTTCACGGAACATTCTAATGCTGATGTTACAATCACGGCTGGTGAATTTAAAGCAGTGGCGTTCTAGAATGTAAAAATAAAATAAAAAAAAGGATTGTGAGAAAACCTACTCCTCAAAGGGTCAGGTTCTTATCTCATCTCCTGTGGTTTCATCCTCGCTGATTGAAAAGAAAGAAACTGTGACTCACTCCACTTGGCAGGCTCTGCCTCAAACAACAGAGAAAACGAGATGTGCCTGCCTCGCTGGGTTTAAAGGTGGGATGTGCCGCCCTCTCATGGTTGTACCGGTGCATTGCCGCGAAGCAGCCTTTGTCGATGTGCTCATCTTCATCGCTTTTTACAGTTACGGGAAATGGCAGAAGCACTCCGCGGGGCTCCAAAAAATGTCACGTTCGTCACGTGCCGAGACTTATGTTTTTTTTAACGGGGTTTGAAGGCTTGTAATTCTGTCTGCGAGCACACAGTACCTGTGTCATCTCAATTATGATCTTAACGATGAATGCTAATGTGGATCCGTGGAGCAATTCTCATGGCTGCTGACACAGATTTATCTGTTTTATCCAGTGGTGTTAATGTGACAGTAATCTGTCAGCAGAACATCAATGCCTCCCAGTGACAGTCTGTGTGTGTGTCTAACAGTGTGTACATGCATGTTTCAGAGTATGTATGTGTGTGTAGAGTATGTATGCATGTTTGGGTGTTTGTTATTGTGTGTGTGTGTGTGTGTGTGTGTGTGTGTGGTAACAGTGTGTACATGTCTCTACAGGATGTGTGACAGTGGGGAAGGCCTGTTATTTGGTGTGTATGTGAGTGTGTGTGTATGTGTGTAACAGTGAGTGTGTGTTTATGTGTGTAACAGTGTGTGTGTGTAACAGTGGGTGTGTGTTTATGTGTGTAACAGTGGGTGTGTGTGTGTGTGTGTAACAGTGTGTGTGTGTAACAGTGAGTGTGTGGGGGTGTGTGTGTGTGTGTGTGTAACCGTGTGAACATGTCTCAACAGGATGTGTGACAGTGGGGAGGGGCTGTACACCTTCCAGACGCGGGAGGGAGAGCAGATCTACCAGAGGGTCCACTCTGCCACACTCGCCATCGCTGAGCAGCACAAGAGAGCCCTGCTGGAGCTGGAGAAGAACAGCAGGGTGAGACACACACACACACACACACAACACTCACTCACTCTCACACACACTCACTCACTCACTCACTCACTCACTCACTCACTCACTCACTCACTCACTCACTCACTGTTCCCTCATACACACATACTCACTGTTACCACACACACACACACTCAGACACATGATGGTGATGATGATGATGATGATAACATGTCCGCTCTCCTGCACAGTTGCTGTCGAAAGGCTCGGAGGCAGGTTCGTACCCCTGCACCCCCACGGCCATCCTGCCCCGCAGTGCCTTCTGGCACCACATCACGGGCACGCCCGCCGGACTGGACAGCGCCAACGGTACCCAGCCAATCACAGAGCACCTTACTCACACACGCCAGGCCTCATTTATCAATATTTACGCAAATCCGTGTGCAAATGTATGAGTGATCTGAAACAAACTAACAACGTTCTCCAGATTCATGAAAGACGCGTAGACACAGATTTTTTTTCGGATCCACGTGTTTGTTGATAAATACCAAGTAATCCAAATCAAAGGCGCGTGCACAAAATTTGTGATTAGCAGAAATTGACACCCCTAAAATACCTTATAAGGACCACAGAATTCAATTTCAGGCAATTTAAAGAGATGGCAGAGAAAAAGTACTGTGTAGCCTACACATGACCTAATTTATTTTTATTATTATATGACTGTGCGCTACAGCGACTTTGTAACTTCTCTTTGTGCACATGAAAATATATATAAAACTTATTTAGGACACCTTCTTATAAAAACTTGAACTTGAACTCGTCGTTATTGTTTGGGGTTTATTCTGTTCAAAAACAGACGAGGAAACTAAGCTGATTGTCCTGGTAGAGAAACATAAAGCGATGTGCCAAACCTGAAGAAGATCCACTGGGATCAAAACGTTGTCTACAATAAAGGTGTAAGGAGTGTGCAGGCTTCCCTCTTCTCATCCAAACTAACATCTAAGCATTGGTGATTAGTCAACATATAGGCTACATAAACTATGTGTGTGCCACATAGGACTGGAATAAAAACAGTGTAAAATTTGGAGCAGCATCCAACCCGCTGCAATTTCCTACACATCAGAGATATTGCTGTTTTTGTCATCTCTGTCTTGAGTTCCACACACTGTGGAACAGGTAGAAGAAATGGTTACTGTCTGGGATTATCGAGGACCGATATATTTTCACTGTCCTGTGCAAGTCTGCAAGAAGCTGAGGACCAGTGTGTTGCACAATCTGAGAAGGAGGTGTCTGGCCAGTCGAAACCGACTCAAGAAATCAGCTCCGTCTTTGAATATGAATATGAATAAGGCATGTATTAATCTTCGATTAAAGAAATGTTAATCTAAATGTAATATAAATAGCGTCTAATGCTGCGTTCACATCATATCGGAATGACCAAATTACTACCGTCCTACTGGGAAAAACAGTCAACCTCTGAGATTAAATGCGAGGCAAAAAATAAAACTCATAAACAAATGAAGCACCTCAGCCATGTGTCATGCCACTTCCATACCATGATGTTTCAGCTTGAACTCGCCGTTATTGTTCGCTGTTTCTTTTGTGAGCATGGCCAAATAAACCGGCTTGGTCTTTGAAGATGCATTTTGTCCGAAGTAGGCTACATGCCCCATACCGGTTTTATGGAATTTATAGAACTTATAGAATTTATAGAACTCCACTTAGCATTAATTAATCAGGATTACCGGAATTAAACATCACCCTTTTTAATGTTGGATCCTGTTGCGTTTTTATATGATATGAATAATTATAATAACCAGTATATTCAAATCATTTAGCCACTCTAAATCAAAATAAAATATGAATTAATGGAATAATAAAATAACTAAACAACCGTGTGCTTTCATTTCTGCGCACAATACCAACATCTGAGACCATTCGTGTTCTTTCGGCTCCTACGAAAAAACTGACATCCGAAAACTTTAATAAATCCCACATTATTTGTGGAAATGCAATTCTGAAGAATTTAGGGGCAATTCTCAGTTCGGCTCACGTTTGATAAATGAGGGCTGATAATAATCCTCCCTTCAGATTCAAATCCACATTCAAATGTGCTTTATTTGCCTGAAGCCCGTTTCTTGACCACCTGCATGAAGTAAACCTGTGTTGCAAAAGCACTGAGGCACACAGTATGAATGACAAACCCCCTTATGAATAAAGTGCTTTGGTGCATCTTATTTTTGAATTGTAGTGTTTTTGGAATGTTTTTTCCCCAGAATGCAGTGTTCTAGAACTCCATGGCTTTCAGTCACCAGTAGCGATTGTGACATCAGCATGTTTGTGATCTCACACCCTGAAAGGTTAAGCCAATCAAAACACTCCAGTGACTGCACATCAGTTAGTTAGTTCTAGAACCCTTAGTTTTAGAGTTCTGTACATTCTTTCTACAGTGTATGCAATTTCTATCTTCTTCTCCCGCTGTGTCTTTATTATATTACATTCATTGGGCAGAAGCTCTTATCCAGAGTGAATGGCAATATAGGAGAAACATCAGAGTATTGACCTAATTAATATGAGCAGGAGTACAAAACCTGGCTAACAGAGAGTAGTGGGGCAACAGCACTAAAGCAATATTACTTGCTAACTACGCTAACCAACAGCCAAGATACTAATATGCAGATTACATCCGTAACATGCACTAAGAAGAGAAACATAAAGCCATAAAAATCTAATCTAAAACCATAAAAGTTCCATAAACTAAATGAGTGTGAAAGGAGGGAGTGATATAAGGTGGGGATGGGAGGGGAACTGAGATGGAGTCTGTAGTGACGGATCTTCAGTCTGCATCAGAACATGGCCAAAGATATGGGGAGGGGATTTACCTCAGAATTGTGGAATTGAGAGATCTGGCCGGGGTGTGTAATGTCTGAAGGTTAATTTGAGAATTTCCAGTGAGAGTTGCCCTGTGGTGCAGGGAGGGCTTGCACCCAGGGTTTTAAACATTCGAAGTGTAGGTTCTATGGAATTTTCAAGTCTGTGTTCTAGAACTCCACTGCTTTCAGCATTAGAATGTTCAATTAAGAACATTCTGATCACATGTTTGTGACATCACACCTTTAAAAGGTTGAGCTTATGACCGTCTCTCTCTATATTTATCTCTCACTCTCTCTCTAACATTTTCTCTCTCACTCTCTAACATTCTCTCTCTCTCTCTTCCTCTCTCTCTCAGGTGACCTGTTCGGTGGTTCGCAGATGGACCCTGAGTCAGACCTGCTGCCCACACGCCTGCCCACAGAACGCCACAGCACCGTTCCCCTCCGTCACAGCCGGCACCCCCCCGGACACTACCCCTCCTACCCCAGCCAGTGAGGGGCGCTGTGGGCCCTCTTCCTTACCACCTCGTATCTCACCCTCTCCTCTTCACTGGAGCACAGGACTTCATTTCACCTTCCTGCCCCCACCCACCCTACCACAACCCCACCCCACTCTACCCCAAAAGCACCACCCCCCCTTGGGCCAGTGAGGGGGTGGAAGGATGCCAGGCAGTGGGGGGCAGGGTCTGAGGGAATGCCCCCCCCCCCTTCTCGAAAGACGGGAGGAGCCAGGCCATGCAGCCACCACATCTCCCAGCAAGACTACAACTCCCAGCAAGCCCCAGGGAGGAGCAGACAGGAAGTCCTGAAGATGGAGAGGTCTGGAGCTGGAGGCTGACCCGGCGTAGTCGCATTGGCCACGTAGCCAGACGCTTTTGTTTATTCGTGACCCTTATCTGTGTGAATCTCTCTTGTGCATGCCCCGTCAGAGAGGAACGTCATGGCAAACGTGTGTGTGTGTGTGTTTGTGTGGGGGAAAGGAGGAAGGTTCCCTTGCGATGCCTCCTGTGGTTTGATTACCCCCGGACTGGTTTTGCTTTGGTCGTCATGGTCCCTTTAGGGTTGCCAGGCTGACCTGGACAGACTTCTCCACCTCCTCGTGTGAGCCGAGTCCCGTCGAGGGTCCGGAGACAGAGTCGCACCCTGCTGCAAGTCTTCAGCACACAAGAAAAACCTGACGCTGGACAAACCAACAGCCCACATGGTTCTGCAGCATGATTACAGTGTGGCTTGTAGCTCGCTTGAATCCCTTCGACACACACAAAAGTCTGTAAGCTAAGAGGGTTCTGTCTCTCCATTGAAAATAAATGCACAATTACCCATAATCGCACAGGCAAGTCTCAGTGCTTGAGGAAGACAGAGCTTCAGTAGCCTTTCCCGGAAAAGAAGACGAAAGTCTGTCGTTTTCTTTCTCTTCCATCCCTCTCTCATTTTTTGTAGCTGACGGAGCAACTTGGACAAATCTCTGTCCTCACCTCAATTCTGAATTCTGCTCGGGGCAATCAGAATGACCGGCACTGAGTTTGTACAGCATTTGCAGAGAGGAGAGCAGCCATTGGTCGGACCACAGGCATGACTTTCCAGAGATGTTTACGTCTTGTTTTTCATTCATCCAATCAGAGGTCTTCTTCATTTAGTAATGGCAAAGTTCACTGGTGGGAGAGGTGGGTGTGGTTTCTTGAGTCTGCCTCTTTTTTTGGGAATGTTGAATCCTCTTCCCCGCTGTTTGTGAAAGATCTGGGAAAGAAACCAGGCCAGGACCGGAAGAGACAGATGAGAACGAGTGAAACTTCAGATGTCTTAATTTATCCTTTACAAAAGAACCCACATCTGAATAAAACATCATGTATCTTAGGACTTTGTGTTCCTAAATGTTCATACGTTTCCTTTCCTAAAACTAATGTGATGGTGGTGATGATGATGAAGATGATAATGATTATAATAACTGTTATTTGTGGGTGTTTATTTCTTATTTTGCTCCATGATGTTTTTGTTCTGACAGTAATCTCGGTTACAGACCCGCATGGTCTTGAAGTAACTTTTGCACTTAGAGTGATGACTTTAAACAATCTCTTTTAGACAACTCGGGAGAAAATAGTTCTTCTATCTGAGAGGTTGTTTTCTGAGTGTGAGCGATAGGCACGGAGCGAGCTGTGGTCGGCGGAATTCCCCAAGGTCGCGAGGTAGGGCAATGAAACCTTCCCCTTCATTTCTGTCCCGCCTGTCGAGCACGACCTCTAGGACGACCTTCACACCAAATAATTTCTTTAGGGCTAGGGAAGGTGTTCCACTCTGGCAGAGAGTGATCTTACCCGCCCAGGACCGCAACCGCTGTTCATGAACATCATGTCCCATAATGCACTGCCCACATCTTTTCCGCTCGTTAACCCTAGCTTGCCTTCACCAAACTGGAATTCATTTTCTGTATCGGAAGTTTATATATTGTGCTTTAGTATTGTATAGGGTGATAGGTTGTGGGAGGGTATTACTGACTGGCTAGTGAGGGATATTACTGAATGACTATTGCGATGGTATCATTGTGACTATTGGGAGGATATTACTGAACACCCTCCCAATGGGGGGTATCACTGAATGACTATTGGGAGGGTATTACTGAGTGACTATTGGAAGGGTGTTACTGAATGACTATTGGAAGCAGTCTGGATGAGGTGCGGAATATAAGCTCTTCAAACGAAAGCTAGACGAACGGCGGTTTTGCCAATAAAGTTGACATTCCCGAATTACTCGCACCCTGCATAAGACTGAATGACTGGTAAGGGTATTACTGAATGACTATTGAGAAGGGTGTTACTGAATGACTATTGGAAGGGTGTTACTGAATTACTGGTAGGGGTATTACTAAATGACTATTGAGAGGTTATTACTGAATGACTAGTGGGAGGGTATTACTGAATGACTAGTGGGAGGGTGTTACTGAATGACTAGTGGGAAGGTGTTACTGAATGACTGGTAGGGGTATTACTGAATGGTTACTGGGAGGGTATTACTGAATGACTAGTGGGAAGTTATTTCTGATTGATGGACAGGGCTGATCTCTTTAAACTCAGCTCTCACTTCCTCATTCCCACTGTATTGTTTCTCATCACTCTCACATCCTTTTTTGAGGGACAGTTCCTGCTGACATATTAACGTTTTATGTGATTGCACATAGAGTAAAAGGGATGAAGGGACCGTTTTGGGCACATAAGTCCATGAGCACATGCGGGGTTACATTGCTAAAGTGGGACTGTTGGTTTGTCCTGGATTACTGCAGCTGTGGATAGGTTTGGCTTGTGTTCAGCAAGGTCTGCTAGAGTGGAACACCTTTATGTCTAAGGCTAGTTATACAATGCTGGAATCTAATAAAGACCACACGTGTATGTATAATTTATTCCATGTTAACTTTAAGAAGGGCTAAGCTTTTGTTGAACATATCTCTTCCTTTAGTGTCATGTACAGCTATATAATCTGTTATATTGTTATATTGTTGGTGCCCATCGGGCCCAAATATTTATTTCACACGGTGTGTGTGTGAGAGAGAGAGACTTTTGGGAAGGGAAGATTAGATTTCTGTCCTTTATGTATGCCATGAAAAGCTGCACACGTTGTGTAATGGTGGGGAAACGATGCCAGATGTTATATTGTTTATCCAGAAGTGTCTGTTGCTGAGCGTGTGAAGCAGGCCTTTGGGGGTGTGGGGGTGGGGGGGGGGGGGGGGGGGCTTATTTCGGTTGAGTAGATGCGCTCTGAAGCTGTTCTGAAAAAAGACGCAGCAACATTGAATGTGGTCGTGTTCAGGAACGGGGCTACTGGTGTGTTTTTCTGAAGGAGAGTTGTTCTGCATGTTCTGGCAGAAGGCCCAGAAGGTTCCGTAGTGGATATTTCATTGACATCCCCCCACGGGCACCCTGGTGATCTCCCCTGACCTCACTGCTGGTGACTCATCGATGGGTTATCTTTTGTCTCTCGCCTCAAACTTGAATTTCTGCCTTAAGACAATAGTTTTTGTGTTGTTGCTCATAACCTCTCGTCGTATCTCAGTGCAGCCAGAGCAGAAAGAGCAGACGGTGACCCATTCACTTTGAGGTTTGATACTCCTTTTGACATTTCTGGGTGGGGAAGAGTTTTTAGAGATTGGTTCAGAGATGAGGTACATGAATGTGACTGCGTGGGTCTGTTTTACTCCAATAAAGGGACCAATAAGCTTTGTTTCTGGTGGGAAGTCTGAACGTGTAACACCAGGAAGTGACATCACAGCTTTTATCTAAGCACTGTGGTTTTGTCGACGCGGTGTTGAAGTACAGTAATACTTTCACGTGAACTTTTGTCCATTTGTCTTTAAACTTGATTGTAAAATTGACCTTAGGTTGAAATAAAAACATTGGACTTATGTTTGTTTCTCTATGCACGTTCTCCAGTTCAGTTTGGTATGCAGGTCTGAAACAAGGGTTTCATGGGGGGAGCTTACCGTCCATGTTAATCTTTGATTGTTTGGACAAAGGACATTTTCAGCATTTGCTGTCTTTGTGTATCTACAACCTGTTTTTTAGTGTCACCGTTTTTAGCATCTCTGCACTATATCGCCATTTGAGCACTCTTTCCGTAGATGAGCCTGTTACACAACACATCGTAAAAATATAAGAATACAATTATCACATTAAAATGTTGCTGCAGCATCGAGAGGTTTGTTTGGCACTGAACAGATCTGTCCAAACCAGTGCTCTTGTCATACAGATGGGGTTATGTGCACTCTATATCCCGTTACATTATTGTCACATACATGATTTGAAATAGGGGTTAGTTTCTCTGAATTTTAAAGCAGGGGTATCCATTTTGCGAAATAGAACAAACACTCAACATTAGTGAAAAGAGGGTAAATGCTTTATTAAGTGTTAGAACTGCTTGAAATGTACATTTTGATTTCAGTAGGCTTACTTGATCACCAAAGGCATACAGTGATAGACTCCACATGTAACTGTTATCTTAAGAATACCATATGCAAGTCATTAGTATGACCTCTGACCTACAGGATCTGTCTTGGTAATTTCTAAGCAGTTTTACAAATGAGAACAATGAAAGCACCGCTCAAAAAAGCTGAAATGTTAAATGGTTTGAGAATCCCATATGAGAGCATAAAAATAATTGAAAAAATAAAGTCCATTCTCACAGTTTATTTGTTTAACTGTTTAATTGTTCATGGTATTTCCCCTCAACGAATCACATTCATTTTCAAGGTGCCAGTGCTACTGCTATCTTTGGAATCGGCCCCCTCCACCACTTATACTACCCGTGACATAAAAGAAACCTTGTCCGAGAAAAATAGGAGAACAAGGAGAAGGAAAATGTTTGTTTTTGTTTTATTTTTCCAGCTTTTATAGGGTGAGAGGCACCGTATGGCATGAGAACTGAACCCAGTAGAGGCAGAAACACAACTGGCCAATAGCACTGACGATCTGACCGTAGTTCTGCTCTGAGCATGTTGCCGTGGAGACCACCTTGCATGAATTCTGTTCTGAAACGCCATGTGTGTCCTGTAATGTTTGTGGTACAACATTTTGCAGTTTTACAAATTCAAGAAAAAAAAAAAGACAGAAAATGATTTTACAATAAAAACAATGAATTTTATATCAGTGGTCTGGTTTCATCTCATTGTGTGAACATAGGCAGCATTTGGAATTACCATTCATTCAGCAACAAACACTCAAACCACAACACTGTTTATCCCACCCCTTCTCTGTGTAACGCGCCGACGTTGAAACGCCATTGGCTTTGCCAATTAGAACCAATTTGTAGCACTGATCTTGAATTATTGTACAGCTATACAATGTTTTGGGACAGAGTGCTGGCCCATCAACTGCATATTTTAAATCCAAACTTAAGGACTCTAACCACTGGCAGAGGGTGAGTCAACAGGTCGGTGAGACTTTTCAATGATAGGAAGGGATTTACAATGGTCTTGTAACAATGTTTTAACACAAAAATCTTACCTATTGTACCTTTAAGGGGAAAACTGTTAAATATTCTTTTTTTTTTCAACGGAAAATCTAGAACAAAATAACTTTTTACTGGAGAAAAAGGAAACAAAAAGAACATAAATCATCTTAATTATAACAAAAGACCAAAATTCCAGTTAGGAAATTTGACATATGATGTTTTTATGGATAGTGAATACAATAGACATTGAAATATACATTGACATAGATATTTGGAAACTGGGCTGCCTAGAAAGGTTTGTTAGTGAACATATTATATTGAAGCTTACTGATATTTAGTACACAAAATGATTAACCCTTAAATCATGGTCATAAAATATGAATTCTAGCTCTAAATCACACAACAAACACTTCCTTCAACAGACACAGATTAATTTTAGTATTGGACTAAAATCTGAATTTAGTGGGTGTCTCGGTGGCGCAGCCTGTAGAGCACTTACCGCATGCTCATTGCGAGCCGCGACGTCGGCGGTTCGAATCCGACCGTCCGACATTTGTTGTATGTCTTCCCCTCTCTCTCGCTCCCATTCTTCCTGTCTCTCTATACTATATACTGAATTTAGTCTAGGACTTGGCTTAATGAGTGTCTGTGAAACTGGCCCCTAATGCTCTTAATTTAAATTTCTGCCAATGTATTTCTATCGTTCTGAAACAATATTGTTTTAAGCTTATTACCGCTGCAGGAAAATGAGTCGGTTTGACAGACACAGATTGTCCTGGACTGAAGTATATTTTGTATTGAGACTCTCCAATCAAAATTGAATTCAGCTGACGACTATGCCTAATCTGTGTCTGTGAAACGGGACCAATTTCAATCTTGGAATATGAGGGAGTACAGACTCCCCAAATGTTGCCGAGAGCTCCCAAACCCAACGATAACTGAAAAATTCCAGTTGAAGATTTGCTTAGTAAGTCTATCATTTGAGTAACTTTTAAGTCTGGATAGTTATATTTCAGTTGTATATATTTTCGGTACGTTCCCTATTGTTGACGGAGGCACTTGCGACGCCGTCTGTGGTGGTGGTTACTGTTGACAGCATGGTCCCGGGGGATTCCTTCGGCCGGTGGTGGAGAGTGAAATAGCGCACGCACACAAAGACACCTGTGAGGGGAGGGAGACAAAGGGAGCATACACTCACCCAGCACTTTATTAGGAACATTTTTACTTTATTACACTACTTATTCATGTGATTATCTAATGGGCCAATTGTGTGGCAGCAGTGCAGTGCATACATTCATGTAGATACGGTTCAGAAGCTTCAGTTAATGTTCACATAATCCATCAGAATTGGGAAAAAATGTGATCTAAGTGACTGTGGAATGATTGTTGGTGGCAGACAGGGTGGTTTGAGTATCTCAGAAGCTGCTGATCTCCTGGGATTTTCACACACACCAGTCTGTAGAGTTTGCAAAGAATGGTGCAAAAAACAAAACAAAAATCCAGTGACCAGCAGTTCTGAAGAAACATCTTAATGAGAGACATCAGAGGAGAATGGCCAGGTCAAAGCTGACAGGAAGGTGACAGTAACACAAATAACCACACATTACAACAGTGGTATGCAGAAGAGCATCTCTGAACATACAAGGCATCATAATTCTTAGTGGATAGGCTACAGCAGTAGAAGTCTAATAAAGTCTAATACAGTCAGGTCCATAAATATTGGGAATGAATATTGAAATGAAACAAACAAGATGTGCTTTAACTGCAGACTTCCAGGTTTAAATTGAGGGTATTTACATCCAAATCAGGTGAATGGTGTTGGAATTACAACAGTTTGTATATGTGCCTCCCACTTTTTAAGGGACCAAAAGTAATGGGACAAACTAACAATCATAAATCAAACTTTCACTTTTTAATACTTGGTTGCAAATCCTTTGCAGTCAATTACAGCCTGAAGTCTGGAATGCATAGACATCACCAGACGCTGGGTTTCATCCTCTACTGCAACTGTCTTCAGTTCCGGCATTTTCCCTTCAGTTTTGTGTTAAGCAAGTGAAATGCATGTTCAATCGGATTCAGGTCGGGTGATTGACTTGGCCATTGCATAACATTCCACTTATTTGCCTTAAAAAAACTCTTTGGTTGCATTTAATTGGATTACCTTTTACTGGTAACTTACAACCTATAAGTACCTGTCATGTCACTGGGAGGAGCCAGTTTGAAGGTAACCGTAGATAGCCCGGCCAGGTTAAACCCACCCACTAGAAGAAACCATCTGTTTCCTTCCACAGTCGACAAGTCAAAACAAGCTAATGACACAGGCTAGGCTCAACCCTTCCATACCTATGCAGTTGTCTAGATTTAAGCCTAGGCTCTTGTGGTGAATTTTTGGTTTGTCCCGGGGCCTGTTCATCAAAGCAAGAATACCCGGTCTGCTGGATAATGGCACTGAGCAAAACCCGTTCCAAATCCGGAACATGGACTGAAGTCAAAAACAGCTGTTCCAGGTTTTTACTTTGTGCAGTTATGCAGCTAACTCGGTAATCCTGCTTTGTGGAACAGGCAACCCTGGGCCTGCTTGTGTGGGACGGCCTGTATTTACCATGGAGGGAGTTAAGGATGCAGAATATGTAGAAGATGACTTCCTTCAGAGGGCTGACCGGGAAGAGCAGCACCCCCCAGGACAGCCCCAGAAGCCAGGAGACCCCCATCAGGCTGAATATGTCCTTCCGGGTGATGTGCCGCTCCTGCTGGGCGGGGCTTAGCCTCCGCGCACGCACAACATGCACAGTCACTGCCACGAACACCAGCAGGTTCAGCAGGACCACCATGGCGAAGAAGCTGAAGGTGATGCTGAGCAGTACCGATTCAGGCAGGTAACACCTGGAGAGACATAGAACAGTGTTAGTCAGGTAACACCTGGAGAGACATAGAGCAGGTAACACCTGGAGAGACATAGAACAGTGTCAGTCAGGTAACACCTGGAGAGACATAGAACAGTGTTAGTCAGGTAACACCTGTAGAGGTATCGACCAGAGAGACATGTAACAGGTAACACCTGGAGAGACATAGAACAGTGTTAGTCAGGTAACACCTGTTGAGATATAGAACAGTGTTCGTCAGGTAACACCTGTAGAGACATAGACCAGTGTTCATCAGGTAACACCTGGAGAGACATAGAACAGGTAACACCTGGAGAGACATAGCATAGTGTTAGTCAGGTAACACCTGGAGAAACATAGAACAGTGTTAGTCAGGTAACACCTGGAGAGACATAGGACAGTGTTAGTAAGGTAACACCTGGAGAGACATAGAACAGTGTTAGTCAGGTAACACCTGTCGAGATATAGAACAGTGTTAGTCAGGTAACACCTGGAGAGACATAGGACAGTGTTAGTCAGGTAACACCTGGAGAGACATAGAACAGGTAACACCTGGAGAGACATAGAACAGTGTTAGTCAGGTAACACCTGTTGAGATATAGAACAGTGTTAGTCAGGTAACACCTGGAGAGACAGAAAAGCAGTAACTTAAAGTTTATATATGGCTAACCATGGCAGACTCAAGCTAAGACTATTCTGTGCTTTGTTAAAATTCTGTTTCTTTTTTCAATATTTATGAAATTACCTATCCATTTTAAGTGATTTCCTAGCTTCACCCTTTATTTATTTTGGACTTTTGAGAATTTGTCCTAGAGGCACATTTCTGTCATCTACTGCGTTGTAAATGCTACATCTCCCTTGTGTATTTGGCAACTTGTATCAGGTTTGTAGAACACCAGACCCAGAAGCGAGACTAAGGAGTAGATCTTTTTTAAAGTCTTTATTTAAATAAAGGCAGTTCAGACAGGCAGGTTTCAATAGTCAGAAAATGGGAATTGCAGGGAATAGGCAGTTTGTTATAAAGTGTCCAGAAAAAGGGTCAATGCTCCGGCAAGCAGGAACAACAAGGATAATCCAAAATGGGGTTGTGGTCACAGGCTTAGGGTCGATAACAAGCGGACAAATCAGACAGAAACAGAATCCAAAGACCAAAATCGAAAAACAAAAACAGGTCGATACACAGCGGTTCAGAACTAGACAGACGAAATAAGCAGAATGTGGAAGTCGAAAACAAAACAGGTCAAACCGGGTATCAATCAGGGATAACCTGTGGAGAGTATGGAATGAACACATAACAATCTGGCGATGAGACATACAAACAGAAGGGTTTTTATAAGACAGGTAACAAGAGGGAATGGCAATCAGGTGTGGGAAACAATCAGGAAGTGAAATGCAGGTGAAACAAATAACATGGAATGAATGAACTGACAGGGTGACTGCGGTGTGCACAGAGGGTACCAAAACATGGAAACACTTAGCACATAGACAAAGGACTAGACAATGAAAAACACCTGACAATGAAAAAAACCTGACAACTTGGATATTATAAAATGTTAAGTTTTTTACTTGACTTAGATTTGCAGTTTTTCCTGACTTAGATTTGCATTTATTTGTAACATGCATTTACAGTAGAATAAGAGGTAAAATAAATTATAATAAATAATAATACAGTATAATAAATTATAACAACCAAGCCAAAAGTGCTCCAGCCCACTGGAGACTGATCACTCACATTGTTACTGCGCCGCCCTCAAGCTGGTAAATGTTGTACTTGCCATACTTTCCGCAGCTTAGGATCGATATGACAGCCACTGCAGGTAACCCTTAGGGAAGGGGGAGAGAGATGTGGAGTCAGTTATTAGTGCATTAAAGGCCCACACACATATTTTCAATGGCGCTCAATTACCAGCAGTGACTGTTACCTCAGCATTAGAACATTCAGTCAAACATTTTAACGACATACTCGTCATATCACACCTCAAAGGGTTAAACTCGATTTGATCAAACCGTCAGCAGTGTCGGACTGACAGAAACTTTCCGGAAGCCCCAGGCTCGCCCCAGCCCACAGAAGCCAGCCTGAGCAGGTATCTCCTGATGTAGGTACTCACCCCAGCCCACCAGAGCCAGCTTGAGCAGGTATCTCTTGATGTAGGTACTCACCCCAGCCCACCAGAGCCAGCTTGAGCAGGTATCTCTTGATGTAGGTACTCACCCCAGCCCACCAGAGCCAGCTTGAGCAGGTATCTCTTGATGTAGGTACTCACCCCAGCCCACCAGAGCCAGTTTGAGCAGGTATCTCTTGATGTAGGTACTCACCCCAGCCCACCAAAGCCAGCTTGAGCAGGTATCTCTTGATGTAAGTACTCACCCCAGCCCACCAGAGCCAGCTTGAGCAGGTATCTCTTGATGTAGATACTCACCCCAGCCCACCAGAGCCAGTTTGAGCAGGTATCTCCTGATGTAGGTACTCACCCCAGCCCACCAGAGCCAGCTTGAGCAGGTATCGCTTGATGTAGATACTCACCCCAGCCCACCAGAGCCAGCTTGAGCAGGTATCTCTTGATGTAGGTACTCACCCCAGCCCACCAGAGCCAGCTTGAGCAGGTATCTCTTGATGTAGACATTGAAGACACGGATTACGAGCCAGTAGAGGTGAAAGCCCTCTATGGCGAACCAGGTGATGGTGCAGAGGAGGGAGTAGTGTGTCGCCGCGGCGATGAAGATACAGACTCCGTGGTTGTTTAGGGAGGTCATGCTGTCGTTGGCGAGGAAGGAAAGGTTCAGGCCCAGCAGCGCCACACAAAGGTGGATGTGGATACTGAGAGAATGCTCAGAATTATGCCACCTATGGGAGAGAGGGAGGGAGAGAGAACGAGAGAGACATGGGAGGAAAAAGAAAGAGAGGGCAAGGGAGAGAGAGAGCGAGAGAGAACACGTTATGAAGTGGTGTACCAAACAGTGACATCAGGGAATGGAACCAACTGCACCTTCCAATAAGAAGAAGTGCAGGAACAGAAGCTTCATCTACATGTTTAAATGTATGAATGTAATCTGCATTTGAACAAAAAGCTTAAGGAGGAACTGAAAAATGCATGCTTCATTTATTTACATTTACGTTTTTGTCATTTGGCAGACACTTTTAGTCCAAAGTGACTTACCATTGCATAAAGTTAAAGTTACTACACAAGTTAAAAGCACCAAACCCATAAATAGCGAAAGAGCTGTTCTAAACAAAAAGACAATAGTCATCATCAGTGCAATTTTTTTTTTTCAGGGTTAGGGTTAGAGAAGAGGGATATCGGAAAGCACGGGAGGAAATCAGGAGGGAGGATTACGGTATAGTCTGAAAAGGTGTGTTTTTAGTCTGTCAAAATATGGGGATGGATTCTGCTGTCCTGACAGTGGTAGGCAAGTCATTCCACCACTGAGGAACGAGGACGGAAAACAGACATGCAGCTCAACCACCTGGTGTTTGTAATGAGGGAACCATTTGGCAGACGCTCTTATCCAGAGCGATGTACAACAACAGTGGATGCGTGCGGCAAAAGGCACCCAGTGGAGACAAATGAGGAGTGGGGTGCTCATTACATTGTTATGAGCATTTTTCAGATAGTAGGCAAGACTAGACAGTAGACCATGGTTACATTAGTATTTTGGATCAAACCTGAATTCTACCCAAGAGCAAATATCAACAATCACTTTGTTATGTTCCTGAGTTCTGTCTGTTAGTTTATCATTATTTATTATTGTTATTTTTGTATTTATTATTTTTCCTATTCATGTCTGGTGTTCTGTTTATATTCATTAGTCTTTGCACTCGTCTTCCCCTGTGATGTCTGAGTCTGAATATTTACGAGCCCGAGTCACTCCCCTGTCTGCGTTTTCCACTATTTGGGTGTTTGCGGTAGTTCCGGGCTTCAACCTTCCTTCTAATCTTGCATTCCTTACTTCCTGCTTTCTCACCATTTCATGTTTGTAGATGGCACAAATATGCTAATCCCAACTGACATAGAATTTGTACAGTACTAATTAAACTAACACACTAATTTGTTCATCAAACTAACAAACTAACATTCACTAGTTTTGGGTATTTATATATAAATCATGTAACTAACTTACTAACACATCTCCAGTTTCAATTCTGTTCTGTAACTCCGCCTCCCTATTCTATCACTGATTACTTGGTTAGTTTCAGCAGTTCGCACCTGTCTCTCCGTATGTCTACATCTCCTGATTCTGTGCAGTTGTCTACTCCCTAGTCCGGAGCCATTTGTATTACATGTGTGTCCTTGTGAATCCAGTCCGCATTTTCATTTCCCCCTCATTATTGTGCTATTACCCTTTCATGTGTCTCACCTGATGTTTATTTGTTAGACCGCCCTCACTCCCATGCCCCTGTGTATTTATACCTCACTCGCACCTTGCTAGTTCGTCCTGTTTTCGAATCCGGGGCCCTTTATTCCTTCCCCCCAGTTCTGGTCCCCTTGTTCCCGAGTCCTTGTTCCTGAGTCCTTGCCCTAGTGGCATTCTTTTTCTTTTGTCTTGTTTCTGGATTTCTTGTTTGACCCCTGCCTGCCCTTTTGACTCTTCTGATTGGATCACACTTTTGGACCTCTGCCTGATTTGGACTGACCTCTCGGTTTTGTAACTTTGCCTGTTTTTGATTATGCTCTGTCTGCCCCTTCATCTGCCATTATACCTGCCATTTTTCCACACCCCTGTGTCTGCTTCTGGTTCCTCTGTCCCCCCAGACATGACACACTTCTAGTCATGTGAAAACAGCCAGCAAAGGCAGGAGTCAAAACAACAGCTGGTAGCTGGTTGACCTGTTCAGACAAGCTCCCAGCTTGACATGGTTTAGCTGGTTCATCAGTTAAGAGCAACTCCCACCATGACATGGTTTGACCAGCTCAAGCTATGTTCTGAAACAGTTTTTAGCTGGTTGACCGGCTACCAGCTCAGACATACTACTAGCACTAGCTGCCTGACCAGCTCATACCCAGCTAGACCACCTTTATGACCAGCCTGGCCATGCTGGTTGACCAGTTCATACCCAGCTAGACAAGCTTAGTTGCCAAGCTGGTCTAGCTGGCATAGCTGGATTTTACAGCAGAGATGGCACTTGTCCTGAACTAAATTCCCATTGTACTGCTTTTGACTTGGGCGGCTAAATAAATGTGGCAAAACAAATGAACCCATTCAGTCTCAAGTGGCTCCACCCAAATCCAACTTGGCTTTGGCTTTGGTTGAGAATATTTTGTAGGGTTTTAAAAGGGGCTCAAAACAATAGTATAGCAGTAATTTTGATTGGTTGAAAAGGTACGTATAAGGTCAACTTGACACATTTGAGTGCCTTATAGCAATCTTGAGACGGAAATGGCTCATTGAAAACCACAGTACAGTATAAAGCATTCAAATGAGAACACACCTACAGTCATATTTGGTCTTTCTTTTTTGGGATGCATTTTCGGCCATGCCCACCTGTATATTGCATGGAAGGCGATGACCAAAGCGAGACAGCACACAGACACCCCACACCCGATCCGGGACAGCAGGGTGAGGAGCCAGATGGAGTAGGAGCTCAGCAGTCCGGACACCTGGGTACCATTACCTGCCTCGTTTTCATAGACTGGACTCTGCATGCATGCACACACACACACACACACACACACACACTCAGAATCAGAGTCGCTGGAGCAGTGGTCTCAAACCGCGTATATGCTGGCTTTTATTCCAGCCTCAGATTCAGTATATGTTCAGTTCAATTATTTGCCGAATTAGGGCTGTAGGTTTGCACATAATGTATAAGAAGTGAAATGTGTCATTTGTGTTGTCTCAATAACATAAATAATATAGTCTGTGATTTAGTGCAGTTAAATGCTTACGGCTGAACAAATATAAACATATAAATGGGAGTTATATTTAACATTGCTTCTAATTCAGGTGGGTTTCACTAGAGAGAGATGTTTTGGGCATGGGTGAACCCGTATAGTTTCTGCCATACATACTCCCCCTTAGCCATAAATCAGGCCAGTGTTGCCATTGCAGTGGTGCAGAAGCAGAGGGAGAGTTTAACTGCAGGTTGGTGTATGCAGGAGCAGAATCGCTCTGACCCACAGATAGGCTGGACACGTCTATACCACCAGGTCTGGCTTTGGAGGTGCCAGCTCCCCCTGCCCAGCCGACCCCACCTAGAGAAGCTCTCTGTAAACAGGTGAAGGCTGCTCTCTCACCAGTAGAAGAGCGAAAAAGGACAGGTGATCGCAGGAGCACACAATCTCCCCTTTCCCTTGCTCAGTGCTACATCCAGATGAGTTCCAGATTGGGTTTGAGCCTGTGAAACAGACAGTTATCCATCAGCAAGTCCCACATTGTGCAGAGAGTGACTACTTCAATTAGTCCTTTAAACAAGAGAATTGGAATTTTCAAAGCAGCCATTTTGTGGTGCTACTTGTATGCAAATTTCATGTTCATGAACATGAATACAGTTAGAACTAGTTATTTCTGTTGACCAACTGTCAACCTAGTTATTACTAATAATTAGTAAATACTAATTGCAACTTTAATATAATAAAGTTGCAATTAACTTAAGTAATAGCCTGAGCCTGTTAAATAGACAGCCATCCAGTTGTAAGGGTAATTGATTCTTAATTGACAATGTGTGTTAACAAAGACAATCAGATGATTAAAAATAACATTTTATTTTTAATCCTTATTACTATTATACCACTTTCTGAATTAAGTGCTAACTATGAGTCTTTCTCTGTCTCTCATAGACAGCATTTTACTTTAATGTCTGCTTCTCCTAGAATGGGGTGGCTAGCACAGTCTTACAGCAAGGGCAAGGTTGGAGTTTATCTGGAGACTAAATAATAATAATACTAGGTTGTCAGCATCATGTCTTCCTTGTTTTTGTCTCTGCCCTTGTGGAAAAGTGTGTATAAGACACACTATACTATACACTCTTCTATATCAGACATATACAATATCTGATTCAAATCAGAGAACCGGTAAGCTCGCTCACTTTCTGTTAATTCTTTGCAAATAAATACGAAAGTTAAACTCAAGTATAGCTATCGTTGTTTTACTGTTTCATCAGACGATGCTCACCTGTGCAATGTTAAAAAGGGCATTTTCCCTATCACAGTGCTCATGTGAATTAACAGGGAGTCATCACATTTCGTAAAATCTAGGGGTGCCATCAAGGATTTTGGGTCCCATGCTCCACCACCTCCACCAAAATGCTGAGGTGCAGAACCCACCACACAAACCGTAAGATCTGACTCTATGGGCCCTACAACCCTCTGCAAAGCCTCATAAAATCTTAAATAAAACATCTCGCTGTCACTAAATGCAGTTTATTCTCTCACACTGTTCACCACAGTAATTCATCTCGATGAAAAGAACAGACTTACCATCTTTCCCCCTATCCAAGAAAGTACATGTAGCATTTTCCTGGAATGGAGATAATTTCATGAATTATGTTGTTGTAGTTTTTGCTCTGTTTTGTTTGTTTTTATGAGCAATCTATGTTCAAAGCAGCTGAAACTGAATTGAATATAGATATTTGAAAGTTTACTCAAGATGGTATCTTGACCAGAGGAATATGTGTTCAATAGGTTCTAGAAATGGAAATGATCAGAGGTAATAAAACGCTTAAAATTCTTTGCAGACCTGGGTTCAAATACGTATAAAATTGTTTTAGATTTTCTACGTTTTACTGGGCTTGCCTGGTGTACTGGAACCAACAAAATACTCTCAAAAAGTGCAAACTTTACCTTCTGGTCCTCTTGGTTGGTTCAATGCACCAAGCAAGATCAACCGAATACATAACAATTACATATGGTCTCATTATACTGTATACTCGTAAGGTCTGATATTCAGTACTACGAATATGTCAGGTTCTGTTTTTCTGTTTTTCTTCATTGCCTAAGTTTTGTCTTAGTTCTTAGCGTCTCTGTGTATTGTTACCCTCTGTGCCCACCATAGTCTGTTTCCCGGTTGTTCTTTTCATTCATTCATTTCACCTGTGTCTCGTTTCATGTCTCCGCCTTTTCACTCCTTATATGTACTTCCTTCCTGTCTCCTGTCATTGATTCCACCTGTTTCTCGTTTTTGTGCTTGTTTATTTAACCTTTGTTTCTGTCTTTTGTTGCCAGATTGTTATGTGTCCCGACCATATTCTTCAGTGTTATTTCTCTTTTGTTCTGATTTGACCCATTGTGTTTGGACTCTGTTTGGCTCACTGGTTTTAGATTTTGGATTCTCCTTTTGTCTGGACTGCCCGTGTGTTATCAACCCTTAGCTTGCTAAATCAACCATGTATTGGATTATCCCTGACATATCTGTTTGCTGGTAGTCTATTGTTCTGGATTCTGACAGAATAACAATGAGTTTTGCTTGTGAAAGAAACACATAATCAAGGGTTCCTGCAACAGTAACATGCTTACAATGTTGCTTCTTACAAATGATGAATTTTGGTGGAAAAAAGTGATGTTGACTTTTCTTGTGAGGCCGGAAACCTCCTTGTCCAATTTGATGGCTAAGACGCGATCATTCAGGAGCGAGCTGTTCGCCTCGTGTACCTGACACCGGGAACAGTCAGATTACAATCACACAGAGGAAACGCATCAACAACGACAACATGACAGGACATTTGCCTACTTTTCTAACTAGGGTGGCTTTCATTTGTACACATTATCATGGCTGCAGATTTCCTGAAGAGATTCACTACGCAATCCACCTGGAGAATTAAATGGTAAATTAGCGGTTTTATGTTGATCGCGTGACCTAATAACCAAGAGTAATGCCTATATCAGAATGACCTCACACCTTTAAAGTGTATATTCTTCATTTTGTTCAGTTTTGGTGGAACATCTGTGGTGAGTTCCATTGGAAATCTAATACAATTTGAGAACGCAAACTTGTTGAATCAATATTGCTACAAAATGCCATCATGACAAAGTGTAAAATGTGTCTTTTTTTATATTAAAAAATTATGGATTGACATTTTAAACCTTGAAAAACCCTAAGGATATATTATTAAGAACTTAAGAAGGATAACAGGAAACTGAAACCCTGGTTTAGACGGCTACATAAATATCCACAGCTGTCAGTGCTCTATGCAAACCAGGACTCAGTGGTTTGTATGTAGATGGAATCTGTCCAACATCAGCCATAGACATTCCTGGGGCCTGTATCATAAAGCAGGATTACGGAGTTAGCTGAATAACTGCACTGAGTAAAACCCCTCACAAATCTGCAACTTGGAACAAAGTTTTACTGCAGTTACCAACTGGTACGCGTTCACATGGTTTATAAATAAAGTTTGTGTGTGGCTAGCATTCGACTAGCTAGTTATAGCAAGCAATCTTTGCCTATTTTATATTGAATAAATAACGAAAATGAATATGTTTAATAAATAACAAATTACTCCATGCATTTACAAAGTAAGGCAAGTGTAAAAATCTCATGAGTAAAATAGTGATGGGTTAGCAATGTAAGTATTCTTGCTGCAGTTGCACCTGTAAATCAATACATATTTTCAGGCACATGGGGGAGGTATTTTGTACTTTACCGGGAACAGGCCTGCTTTAAACCAGATAATGGCAGAGTTAACTTCATCATCACTCCCAATGGCTGCACGGAGGGCTTCTTGAGGAATTTGCACATGAACATCATCTGTTTCCTTCTTATTCTCCTGAAATAGAGCGCATGCCGTAGCAACTTTGCATTCTACTTCAAAATATTAATTTATTAGCCATATCATTTTCATGACCATCACGTATTTCCATTTCCATTTTAATACCCTGAGCTTAACAAGTCATACACTCACTGACATACACTCTGGTCAAAGCTGACAGGAAGGTGAGAGTAACACAAAAACATCACACATTACAACAGTGATATGCAGAAGAGAATCTCTGAACACACAACACATCATAACTCTAAGTGCATAGGCTACAGCAGTAGAAATCTAAAAAATAAGTCTAATAAATACCTAATAAAGTGCTCACTGAGTGTATGTGAACACAAACGGCAGCTCACTTGGCCTTCTCTCTCTCTCGCTCTCCAGCACATGGAAGTAAACATACAGCACCAGTTATGCGCACAAATTTGCCTCCCATTTAAAAATCGAGCATTTCTGACTGTCACATGACGCTCACCTGTCTGCCATTTTGTCTGCTCCCTATACAGTGCAGTCCATAAGTATTTGAACAGTGACACATTTTTGTTGTTTTTGCTGTGTACTCAAATAAACAGTTGACATGTTAAAACTTTACTTTAGGGTTTTTTACATCCATATTGGGTGAACAGTGTACAAATTGCTGCTATTGTTATACATAGTCCCCCCAATTTTAGGGGACGAAAAGTAATAGGGGACTGCTCAAATGTTTCTTGGACAGGTGTTAAGTTTTATCATTAGTTCAAGGATAAAAGAGCCAAGAAGGTTTGAGGAGTGCCATCTGCATTTGGGGTCTGTTGTTGTTGTCTCTACATGAGAAACGTCATTAGGCTGAAAAATCATAAGTTTGGTACATTGTTAAGAAGCAATAATGCACCTAGACCCTGTGGGCCAAAAAGTCGAATGTTCTTGACTGGCCAAGTCAATCACATGACCTCAATCCAACTGACACATGCATTTCACTTGCTGAAGACCACACTGAAGGCACACTGAACACATTCAGGAGCTTAAAATGGCTGCAATACAGGCCTGGCAGCACATCACCAGGGAAGATACCGCGTATCTGGTGATGTCTATGGGTGGCAGACTTCAGGAAATAAAAATAACAAAATAATAATAATAATTTATTTCAGTTTGTATTAATGTGTCCAACTTTAACCACATGGTGATAGTTTTATTTCAACTGTTTGTCTGCTGGAGTGTAGAGAGAAAACAACAAAAAATGTATCACTGTCCAAATACGCAAGACTGCACTGGAATGGGCTCCAGAAGTATTGCATGATGCCTCTGAAAAAATTTGAATATCGTGGAAAAGTTCATTTTTTTTCTGTAATTTCATTCAAAAAGTGAAACTTTCATATATTCTAGATTCATTACACATACAGTGAAATATTTCAAGCCTTTTTTTTGTATTAATCTTGATGATTATGGCTTACAGCTCCAGTATCTCAAAATATTAGAATATAAGATCAAAAAAGGATTTTAAGACGCTTCTGACGTTGTCTCTGGTTCTGGAGTGGCTTGACAGTAGAAATGCGACACTTGTAGCCCATTTCCTGGACAGGCCTGTGCCATAGTGGCTCTTGATGCATTGACTCCAGCCTCAGTCCACTCCTTGTGAAGTTGCCCCTAGTTCTTCAATCGGTTTTGCTTGACAATCCTCTCAAGGCTGCGGTCATCCCTGTTGCTTGTGCACCTTTTTCTACCACACTTTTCCCTTCCAGTCAACTTTCCATGAATATGCTTTGATACAGCCAGCCCTTTCCCTTTTTTTGATTGGTCTTATGTAATATTGAAATATTTTGAGATACTGAGATTCAAGAATAAAACAAAAAAAGGCTCAAAATATTTAACTTTATGTGTAATAAATCTAGAATATATGAAAGTTTCACTTTTCCACAATATTCAAATTTTTGAGATGCACCTGTATAGATATTGTGGCACCCCGGTGCCTCTGGCAGAGTGGGATAGGCAGCAGAGCCACCTTCAGCAGCACGGTCAGAGACCGTTCCCCCAACGCAGGCTACTGGGGAAGCTAATTGAGGGCAGGTATTTCCCTAATTACCTGTTAACAGCCTGAGCAAGCAGCAACAGGTGAGCTGCATTCTGTTAATTAAGAATGCCCAAGGTGGAGTGCTCTTAAACAGAGGAAAACTAGAGAAGGAGGGAGAGACACAGGAGGATAAGTGGCTCGCTACAACCTCTGGACGAAACAGTGAGCGGAAAACCCTGAGTAATCATGGACTGTCCTGTCTAAAGGACAGTGGAGGAAGGGCTGGAGACCGAGCCTGGACCGGAGCTAAGAGAAGGCCGGACAGAGCCTGGCTGGATCCCCCCACATTTAATAAAGAATTGACAATTCAACTGTCTTCTTGAGTTCAGCCCACAGGTCTTTAATTTGATTGAGCCTGAGCTCTTTGTAAATCTGTTTTGTTAGTTAATACTCTGGGGACTAGGGACTAGTGTTAGTTTACAAAAGTAAACTAGTTTGAATTTATTTGCACATAATGCTCATTTAGATTTGGCAATTCATTGGGAATCAACTTTCCAAAGTCGCAATAAACTTAATTAATAGCCTGAGCCTGTGAAACTGATCATCCAGTGCCCATGTGAATTAACAGGGAGTAATTTCTAGGGAATTATCAATGCATTGCAAAATGTGCTATATAAGTAAAGTTAAATTGAATTGAATGTTACAGAGATTGCATTTGTATTTCATGAAATAAAGAAAAGTAACATATTAAGCAATAGACCACTTTTCAGTGAAAAAATGTATCATGGCAGTCTGGGATTATCTGGATGGCTAAAAGAAAGTGAGAGAGCCAAAGTCTGCATAAGAACTGTGGTGGTTATGTTTGGAGCAACAAAACCAGCTGATTCTTCCAGCAAATAAACAGTTTGGAACATCATTAAGAAGAAAAAGAGCACTGGTGAGCTCAGTAATTTCAAAATAGTTGGTTGGCCATGGAAGACCTCTACAGTTGATGACTGAAGAATTCTCAGCATAATTAATAAAAACAAACACCTGTCTGATAGATCAGAAACACTCTTCAGAAGACAGGCGTGGATATGTTGGTGACTACTCTCCGCAGAAGATTTCATTTAATACCAGCAGTGTCTGCTGGTTTTCGGGTTGTTCTCAGAACCTGTCGTGCATTTAAGTCATTGATTGGCTAAAGAATTGACACTCCTTGTTCTGGAGGCCTTAATTGACAGTTGATTGGAAGGAAACCTCAAAAATCAGCAGATACTGCGGCCCCTTAGGGATTCAGTTTGACACCCCTGATTTAACAGAGGCTACGTAGCACGATTCAAACAGTTTGCTAAGAAGTACCTAAAAGGGCCAGCAGTTCTGGAAAGATGAGGCCAATAATGACTTGAATCAGACTGATGGCAAGAGCAAAGAGGATAAAGCCCTGTACTCACTTGCATTGAGGGGATACCACACTGAAGATCAGTTAAATTCTTTCCCTGGTGTTTTGCCACTGAACCTCCTAAATGGGGCATGTTTGACATCAGAGCCTTCCCTTTGACTATGCAGCCAATTGCACTGTCACAAGGAGACATAAAAAGCTTCTGTGAGATCCTAAGCCAGTATCCAAACTAATGCAATCATCAGAGCCCAGTGTTTTGAAAACTTTGAAAGGATTACATCTCAAAATTGCATATAAACTCGACGCTGTGATTCTGATCCTAAATTCAATAGTACCTAGAATTGAGACACAATGTTGATGACACGTTGGACATTAGGAAAGATTTTCAACAGTAATAATCAGCAGTCAGACTATAGTTCTGACTATAGTCAGAACTATAGTAAGGAAAATAATTAGCTTGTACGTAAACTCACCTCTCAACATTCTCTAAATATATATTTTCAGAGTAAATGTTTCTGTTTTCATAGCAATAAAATAATCCATTTATCCTTTCTTCACTGCAAGTTTTCAAAGGTTGATCAAAAGTCTTACAGAAGGCTGAAGAGGATGCTAGAACAGTGGGGAAACTAAATGTTACATTGCATCATTTAGCGACTTACAATGCAAGTAAACACAGAGAAGATACATTGATCTGCTTCACAACAAAAATATTGTATAAGTCTGTATGGTAAATTGAGCAAATTGGGACATTTAAATGTTCTGAATATAAAATGTTATGTTTTTATGTTACATTAAGTTCCTGTTTTTCTTTGCACTCATTATACTGTACAGCTGGATAGTTATCAAGTAATTGAACACATTTTGCACAACACAGCTCATGGTAGGTCAAAATGAAAATAAAAATAAACTCACTTGATTCTTCAGTTTTCATCATTGTCCGCATTGTCGTCCCTGTCCTCTTCCCCGTCCCCACCGCCGTCCCTGTTGTCCCCATTACCGTCCCTGTTGTCGTCCCCATGGCCGTCCTCATTTTCGTCCCTGTTGTCTTCCCCATGGTCGTCCCCATTTTCGTCCCTGTTGTCATCCCTGTTGTCGTCCCCTTTACCGTCCCTGTTGTCGTCCTCATGGTCGTCCCTGTTATCGTCCCCATTGTCGTCCCTGTTGTCGTCCCCATTTTCATCCCTGTTGTCTTCCCCATGGTAGTCCCCATTTTCATCCCTGTTGTCTTCCCCATGGTAGTCCCCATTTTTGTCCCAGTTGTCTTCCCCATGGTCATCCCCATTTTCGTCCCTGTTGTCATCCCTGTTGTCATTTCGCTTTGACAATGCAGCCAATTGCACTGTCACAAGGAGACATAAAAAGTGAATGTGAGATCATAAGCCAGTATTCAAACTAATGCAATCATCAGAGCCCAGTGTTTAAAACCTTTTTTGGATAGGATTTCAGTAAACTGAAAGGATTACATCTCAAAATTGCATATAAACTAAACGCTGTGATTCTGATCCTAAATTCAATCCTACCTAGAATAACACAAGCTGAAGATTTTCTGAAGTCAAATATTTTTTTCATACCACACAGAAAAATAGATATTTTTGGTATTATTTATTTTGCCCTTTGTCATTTTGTCTGTTCCCTAGTTGATGTATTGTCGGTGCCTTCCATATGATATGACGGACAGTGCACAGAGTTAAGAAATAAGTAGTCTGTCTGGTTGAAAGCTACAAGAACATATATAGTTAATATGGCATTGATATTAAAAAATATATGAATACATTGAAATTAAACATATAAAAGCATGCAGATGTGGTCAAGAGGTTCAGATGTTTTTCTGATAAAATGTCATCTAAGTGACTTTGACCATGGAATAATTGTTGGTGCCAGACAGGGTGGTTTGAGTATCTCAGAAACTGCTGATCTCGGGATTTTAGAGAACAGTCTCTAGAGTTTGCAGGGAATGGTGCGAAAAACAAAAAACATTCAGGAAGCAGAAATTCTGTAAGCAGAAATGCGTTGTTAATAAGAGAAGTATCAGGTTCCACTCCAAGAACAGAAAGCCTGGGCTGTGGTGGGCACAAGCACACTTTGGGCCTGTTAATGCCAATCAATCATCGCTTGAATGCCACAGCCTATTTGAGTATTGTTCCTGACCATGTGCATCACCTCATGGCCACAATGTACCCATCTTCTTATGCCTACTGCCAGCATGATAATGCGCCATGTCACAAAGCAAAAAATGTCTCAAACTTGTTTCCTGAACATGACAGTGAGTTCAAATTGTTCAGTGGCCATACCGGTCACCGGATCTGAATCCAATAGAACACCTTTGGGATGTGGTAGAATGGGAGATTCGCAGCATCTCTGACAGTTCTGCAGAAATTGCATGAGGCAACCATGTCAACATGGAACAGAATCTCAAAGGAATCTTGAGGAATCCATGCCATGAAAAATTGACGCTGTTTTGAGATCAAAGGGAGGCCCTATCCAGTTCCGAATAAAATGCTCAGTGAGCGTATAGTACAATACATCTCTCTCTGTCCTTACTCACCTGTTTCATGTAGTGTTGAATATGTGTTGCCACTGAACGGACATTGCAATCCAACTTTAAACACTTCCATTTGACTTCGCTGCCAATACTGTCAGGAAGACACACAAAAAGCAAAAGCTAAAAGAAAAGAAAAATGTCTAAAGAAAAGAAGGGAGAAAAAAGAAAGTAAAAGAGGAAAATAATACTACTTAAACCAACAACTCACCATTCTGGAGTATCTAAAGAGAGATAAGAGTGAATTTAGTGACTTACAATGTAAGTAAACACAGAGAAAATACATTGAACTGCATCACAAAAACATATTTGATTAGTCTGTAAAGTAAAATGGACAGATTTGGACATTTAAATGTACAACTATTGGGATATTTATTTTTCAGGATATAAAATGTGCTATTTATTGTATTTAAGTTACATTCATTTAATTTTATTCTAGGCAATCATTATACAGCTGGACAGTTATTTAACAATTTAACCACAGCACAGCACAGCGGATGGTAGGTCAAAATCGAAATAAATATAAACTCACTTTGGTGTCCAGATGCAAGCAGCGAGGGCAGAAAGACCACAATGCATGTCAGCACCACCACAGCCATGGTGTTTAATGCATACGACTGAAAGACAACTGTTCTATGAAAGCTGATGCCTCAACTTACTGAGGTATGCAAATCAAAATTCCACCCACTGGCTTAACTCTAACAAAAGAGAACTACAGAGCACTCCATGAAGTCACAAACTTTGTCTGACAGGTAAATGTTCATTTTCACCATCAACGTCTGTATGAGGGGGAATAAATTCATTCTTGCAATAGATTGTGCAGTGATAAAGTTGTTAAGGTATTGTCTCATGAGGACACTGTGAGCATCCCTCCCAGCTAACACAAAACATTCTCACAATGTTGCTGCCATACATATAGGTTGGCCTGTAGCGTATTGGTTAAGGTAGAATAACTGAGCTAGCTGGAGCAAAAAAAACAGGCCCCCTCCTGAAGTAGAAAATGAAGTGAAAAAAAGAGCTGACCTGGATTTACTCAGTGGAGTTATCCAGGTGAAATACCCCACTGACAGAGTTGGTGTGTCTGCATCCCCTGCCCCTGTACTCCTGAGAGCACACAACAGTGCACCACACTCGTTTTATTCTCCCATAAGGCTGAAACACAAGCAGGAAATGCTGCATCATAGTCTCTGTTTTATAGTCCCTCACCTGGATAACTGCACTGAGTAAAACCCAGAACCCGAGAAAATAGATTGAAGTAAAAAAAATAAAAAGCTGTTCTGGGTTTTAATCAGCACTGTTATCCAACTAACTCAGTAATTTCAGTCACCTGGTGTTACCAACTGTCAGAGCGTTGTCTGTTAGTGAGTATTGTATTTTTTGTAAATTTATTAGTTTTCATTATCATGTCCAGTTTTCTGTTTACATTCATATTCATTGTTCATTCATTCTTGTCTTCCCCTGTGATGTTTGTGTCTTTATGTAGTTCAGTTTATGTAGAATTTTCCGGTTTCCCACGATTCCTACTTAGTCTCGTTTTCTCTTACTTCCTGCTTTTCCTCCATTCAGGTTTGTAGACAGCACTAATCTACTAATGACTAACATAGACTTTGTACAGTACTAATTATATTAACACAGTATTTTTCTGTCTAACTAACTAACTGTCACTAGTTTTGGGTAATTAAAATTTAATCATCTAACTAACAGACTAACTTTATCTATTTCCATACGGCTCTATAACTGTCCTATCTCTAAATTACCTGCCTTAATTCAGCGAAGTATTTGCACCTGTTCTCCCCATCACTATGTTCCTTAACTCTGAGCAATTGTCTACTCCCTAGTCCAGAGCCGTGTGTATTATATGTGTGTCTTTGTTAATCCAGTCCGCGTCTTCGTATATCCCTCGTTATTGCCCTTTCATATTTCTCACTTGATGTTTATTTGTTAGATCATTCTCACTCCCATGCCTCGCCGAGTTCGTCTTATCCCCCAGTGTATTTATGCCCCAGTCTCAGTAGGTATCTTTGTCAGAATGTTGATCTATATTCCATACATTTTTTTAATTTTTTAATTTATTATCTTATAATTATTATTTTTTATGTTATTCTTTTCATTTTGCTCTTGCCCTGCACCTTTGGAACTTTGCCTTTCTGGATTTTTGACCTTGGACAGGAATTGTTTATACTGGATTGCTGGCTTTTGATATCGGACTGTAAATAAACAACAATTTCTGAATATCCCCTGGTCTGCACTTGGGTCTCCTGAATGGTACATTACGCCTGGATAACTGCACTGAGTAAAACCCAGAACCCTCATAAAACCTGAAATTGGATTTAAGTAAAAAGAGCTGTTCCGAGTTACCCAGGGAGCATGAGGTCCCTGTGGATTATCAAACGGCTCAATCAGGCACCTGTGGTTTCCATCAGCATATTAACTGTGTGGATCATCTGGGGGACACCAATGCAAAAAAGCTATTCTGGTGGTTCGTGCAGCAGTGGATATGCTTGCCTTGCTGAAAATACCAGCTTAAAACAGCCTAAACTGGACAAGCTGGTTTAAGATGTGTTTTCAACACTTTTAGCTGGTCAACCAGCTGTTCACTGGCTGACCAGCGTACAGTGGGAGTAATAATTGTTTGATCCCTTGCTGATTTCGTAGGTTTGCCCACTTACAAAGAAAGGAACTGTTTTGAATTTTAATCATAGGTACATTTTAACATTGAGAGACAGAATATCACAAAATAATCCACAAAGGGTGGAATTAGTCTGAGCACAAAGGTTGTGGATTGGTTCAGCAAACATACAAGCGGGGCACCAGCTCCCCTGCTGTGCTGTGAAACACGGTTTTGGTCCTGAGGACATTGGCTTGCACATTATGGCTTGGATCTGAATTGCTGAACTGGTTGCTGAATTGGTTGCTGATATTAAGACGAAAACAAAAACCCACAATCCCTGTTGCGCTTCTGGACCTGGAGTGAGGACCACTGGGCTAACTTCTTACTTCTGTAGTAAACGGTGTGTGTGTGTGTGTGTGTGTGTGTGTGTGTGTGTGTGTGTGTGTGTTTACGGTCACCACTGATGCACATTGACAGCACAACACTACTGACACAAAGTACCATTAATCACCACAGTACTGACACACGCATAAACATTAGTCACCCACACTACTGACCTACACTTTACTCACTAACTGATGCACAGTAATGTTGTTTACCTATGCTGCTGTCACAATGAAACATCACCCACACTACTGACGCAAAGTTACAAGACTGACCTACACTACTACGCAAACAGTTACAGTTCTCATCTACACTACTGACACATAGAGTAACGTTACTCACCAACTGATGCACAGTAGCGTTGTTTACCTACACTGCTGCCACAAAGAAACATCCATGTCTCTGTCTGCATTACACACAGGACTCGGGGCTGTACCTGAAGGAGCTGATCGAGCCAGTCCTCACCTGCTTCAATGACTTGGACAGCCGCCTGCGTTACCACGCCTGCAAGGCACTGTACAACATCGTGAAGGTGGCTCGGAACACGGTGCTCCCCCACTTCAATGTCCTCTTCGATGGGCTGAGCAAGGTGCCCTCACGCAGTCTCCGCACACCGGGGAAGGGCAGAGAGGGGTCAAACGCAGCGGTTCCCCTCCCTGCTCCTGGAGATCTGCCATCCTGTGGGTTTTTATTTTCACCCTAATTTCACCCACTGGATTCTACTGATTGGCATCTCCAGGAGATCTGAGAATGAGGGGTGCTTTGTTAGGATTGGAGTGAAAACCTACAGGTTGTTAGATCGCCAGGAACAGGGTTGGGCAGCACTGCTCTAGCTGTTAAATGAGGTGTGCTTTGTTAGGGTTGGAGTAAAGACCTACATGATGGTAGATCTTCGGGTACAGGGATGGGAACCACTGGTCACAGCACGATACCTCAGCAGCTCTGTTTAAAATATAAATATATTAAAATTTGTAAGTAATGTAAGAAAAGGAGATGCATTTTATTCAGCTTTTTTTTTTGTTCAGCTTTACCAGGGTTTCAGAATGACATACTGTCATCAGGGAGAGGGCCTACAAATGACTGTCGTCCCTGCAGACTGCTGCTGTGTAGAGCGTGAGGTTGTGCACTGAGCTGGGTCACCGTACCTGTGACATAATGAAAGCAATGAACAGGGTGGCGTCCATGTTCTGGTAACGGCAAAGGCTTCTGCTGCACAATGTGGTGACCAGACCTGGGTCTAATACACGTTTTAAACACTTCAGGTCATCTGATGGCTGGTAATTTTAATACACAACTTAAAGGAAAGGGGTTATCAACCTAAACATAGATCACAAGAAACTAATTTTGTTCTTGTAAACAAGGATTTATATTTGAAATAGTCAGCAATCTGCATGAAATATGGCTGGGGGGGTCTAATGGGTTACTGTATTTTGAATGATGGTTTGACCAATGTCTGGCAATGACGCGCTGTGATGTCATGCTCCGACAGCCGTGTCACTCAGCGCAGAGGGACGCGTGACAGGATGATTGGGGGGTGGGTGGTGGCGTTTAATCGTTGTGTTCAGCGCCTCGTTCCCTTGCCTTTTTCCAGCTGGCTGCAGACCCAGACCCCAACGTGAAGAGTGGGTCCGAACTGCTGGATCGACTTCTGAAGGTGAGAGTCCGGGGAGATTGTCATTTCAGTTCAGTATACAAATAGTAAAAATGTAAAGCATGTTAGCTTGAACCCAGAGGATGATGTGTAAAAGTGTACCACAAAACACTTATTTCCAAAGTAGTCCTTGATGGATAACAAGTAACGCATAACTAACTAACACAAGTAACTAACTGCAAAGCACATTGAGAAAGCACATTAAAAGGCAGGATTGCGGGCAGGCAGATAACAGGCTGTTTGGGAACTCAATCCAATCAGTTTGCGTCAATTGTCACATGAAAGGATAGATAGCTCTGCTTAAGGGGGCTTTTTGAATCAACCAGAAAATTGGTGCGTGGGATCTTGATGCAATCAGGTCTTGTCAGTGGTTGTGTGAAAGGGTAGATAACCAGGCTAAGGGGCTTTTTTAATCTACTGACCAATCGGGGTGGGAACTCAGGTCCAATCGGGTCATGTCAACCGTTGCTTTTTCTTCAGCCAAAGTAGAGATGACTGGGTACTCGGAGTGAACCTGTGATCTTGTCCCTGTGTTTACACATCATAGAGTATTGACCTAGAATGTAACGTTGAAACGCTCCAGTGTTTGCACAAAGATAAAAACAAAAGACAGTTTTAGGCAGAGGCTACAGGCCTTTTCTCTTTGCTGATGTCATCAATACTGCCTCAGCTCTGTCATCGTAACTGTTTTGGGAATTATGTAATCCCATGGTGTTGTGATTTGCCATTATTAACAATGAATTTGGTTAAGCATATTGTGAGCATTTGTTCTGGGGGACCCCTGTCCAATTGATCAAGATCAATACTGTATCAAAAACTAGCATACACAGAACCCAGGACTGGCCTGCCACAGGCCTAAGTAACTAAAGAATCAAGTCACTTTCATGCTTTAGTGAGAGTTGAGGAGAGATAACAAAGAATAAAAACTGAGTAGTCCTCTTTGTTAGTCTGTTTTCTGCTTTCAAAAGTTTTTTTATGCAATAAAAGGAAATTAATGGAAATGTCTGTGCATGGTCATGGTTGGGAACCTTCATGAACTCGAGGATATGCACAATAACTGCACTGTCACGATGAATCACTGATGATACGCCACATCATGAACACTATGTACGCCAGGCCAGGACGGCAGGGCAGGACCGCAAACCTTGCTATTCATTGGGCTGGCGTTGTACATATGGCATATGCTGATGGTTGTGTGATCTTATTATAGTACATGTGAAACCGAGTGACAAAATTTTATGCAAATCTTCAGCTCGTAAAGATAGGAGTAGATGCCCTGCAGGAAGAACAAACAACAGTTTCGTGTTTTAAAGGAGACGAAGATGGGTGCTCTCTGTCGGGAAACACTAACAGTTTCCTCTTCATTGGCTGCTTCACCATTGGTCTCTTAGTCCAGTTTACTGTTCATTCCCTGCTAATTGTGTTAATGTCAGGCTCCTTGAGATGTACCCTGAAGATGTTGATGATGCCATCTCTCTCTCTCTCCCTCCTCCACAGGACATTGTGACAGAGCGCAACAAGTTTGACCTGGTGGCCTTTGTCCCCTTGCTGTGTGAGAGGATCTACTCCAATAACCAGTACGTTCGCCAGTTCATCATATCCTGGGTGAGCGGAAGACCCCTACATTTTAAGACTGCCAGTGCCTGCAGGTTTAACTCCAGTTCTGGAGGGCCCCAGTGCCTGCAGGTTTAACTGCAGTTCTGGAGAGCCGCAGTGTCTGCAGGCTGCCCCTCTGGGAATTCAGTTTGACATCCCCGGTTTATAGCATTCACTCTGTACAAAGAAGTAAATGCTATAATACATAAAATGGTGGTTTGCGGTGATTGTTATCCTACCAGTCTTCTTAAAGATGGCTGCCTTAATTGATTCAAATGACACATTCAGCCCTATGCATTTAACTGCATTAAAGCTCAGAATATGAGCAACAGTCGTTATTTTGACAACACACGTGACACATTTCCCTTTATATACTGTACGTTATGTGCAACCATGCAGCCCTAATTCGGCAAATAATTGAACTAATTATTTACTGAAGATATGAGGCTGGAATAAAAACCAGCATACACACAGCCCGTGCACGCAGTTTGAGACCACTGCCTTAGAGGATGGAGCTACCATGTGCTGTCAATCATGTAACTAGCGGAATCTTTTAAGTCTTTACCGTCTGCAATATTTGTCAAAATAGGGTTGCTCATACAATATAATCACTTCCACGCATTTTGGTTGCTGGTTGGATTTATGAACGGCGGTACTGTCAAGTTGCAAGATGTTTACAGTGATGAGAAAAATAAAATACAGTCTCTTTCTCTTTCGTTCTATGGTTTTTGGATATTAGGACACGCGCGCGCGCAACATGAAGAATTTCTGACTGGTGGTCGGTTCGCTCTTTCAAATCCTGGTGCTGGAGTCGGTCCCTGATATCAACCTCCTGGACTACCTGCCAGAAATCCTGGACGGACTCTTTCAGATTTTGGGGAACAGCAGCAAGGAGATCCGCAGAACGTAAGGCTCTCCGTGTCTCTTGATTTTTCATCGTGTGACTTCAGTGGAGGAAAGAAAACAATGCTTTTTTTTACCAGCCAAATTCGACTTTATTAAATAATCGAATACTGTTAGTTTGCGCCAACCACCCAAGATGGTCTGCATAAAGGCACATTACATTCGTAGCCACGTGTGTATTTTTTTTATTGATTGCTTCAAGAACAGTAACCAAACAATGTGTGTTTTATATATACGGCAGGTCAGGCGCTTAATAAACATGTGGCTAATATCCAAGACTGAAAAATAAAATAAATAATAATAAATGAGAAGTCACTGACGAATTAATTGTAAACCCCCCCACAAAAAAAAGACGCAAATCAATGCGCAAATGCGGGATGCACACGGCGCGCTTGTACGATTCCAAAGACGTTTTCTTCATTTTGGCAGTACATTGTATCTTTCATAGCAACTCAACTTAAAGAAGCTATACTTCATAACCGCTATCTATCGTTGCAATTTAACAATTGCTTCAGACACGTTGTAGGCTACTAAGATCAAGCAGCTGAATTACTTGGAAATCGTTTAAATGAGTGTAGCTAGCCTTTTTATTGCGCAGGTTATAATTCTCAGACATTTTCTATTTGAGGTCGTATATTTCAGAATTTGTGGTATTTTGCGTCTAATAACATAACGGTGAAATATTGTCTGGCACCGTAGTTTCTTGGAATGTAGGGAAAATGATATCGACGTTGTTCGTTTACATGTAACGTTATAGCATAGCATACATGTCATTTGTAACGGTTGGAAATATGAGCAGGCCTTAAAATACAGAATTACTTTAGGGAATTATTAAAACGACGCGCACAGTAAGGTTATGCCAAATGTGGATTAACAACGTAATTGCTTTGCTAGTTGTGGTCATATTTGCTTTTCAGAATTTGTGTTAGCCTATTTTGTTTGTAATGTAGCGGTTTAAAAAATGTTGACTGAAACCGTAGTTTGTTGCCATGTAGGAAAAATTATATCGACGTCCATCGCTACATCTATAGTTTATGTAATTTGTAACGTTTGGAAATATGAGCAGGCCTTAAAATGGTGCGCGTGTTAGCCAAATGGTACGCTACCGTTTAAATTCCAAATCCACACGATTAAAGTGTTAACAGCAGAACTTCAGCAGTGCTGAAGGTGTGACAGTCGGTTTAGCGGGTAGGAGATTTTATTTCATAATCGACTGAGTGAGATTTTTATACGTCCGTAAAGTAATACAGAATTACTGTAGTGAATAAATCGTCGTGCACAGTAGACTAAATGTGTGTTAAATACGTAATTGCCTTTCTAGTTGTGGCCATTTTTGCTTTTTAGAATGTGTGGTGTTTTGCCTCGAATAACAACGCTTAAAAAAATGTTAACTGCAACATTAGCCTCGTTTCTTGCCATGTGGGGAAAAATAATAGTGAAATTGATCGTTACATTTATAGGAGCAGGCCTTAAAATCTGCGAGTTAGCTGAATGGTAGGCTACCACTTAAATTCCAAATACAGAAAAAATAAATGTTTTTCACAAAAATTACACAAAAAAACATGTTTAGTTGCCTCATATGCTACGGAGTTGAATGACCGTTTAAGTTGAGTAGAAGGCACGAAGCAAAAAGTGAAAATTTCATAACAATAGGCCTAAAAGTTACTAGCGAACTACGTAGTTTTGAAAATACGAATTCAAGACAAATTGCCGTGGAGGAATAATGTTACAAAGAGACGCGAAGGAGTGAAAAAACATTTATACGCCGGTAAAGTAATACATAATTACTTCATGGAATGATGAAAACAACGTGCACAGTAGGCTAAATGTGGGTTAACTAGCTACGTAATTGCTTTGGTTTCAAAAAAATTTCTGCTCTCGATTAATATTGCCTTGTACGATTGAGCCAGCCAATGGCATAGTTTGTGCGTGGCGAAGTGCAGAAAAAGTTTTTGAATCTAAAACAATCACTTATTTTCACCCAAGTCTGCTTGGATAGCACATAGCTTGTCATTAGCGCTTGTGGAATTGCTTCTGTGATTGTAACTGTAAGATTTCTTGCTATTTTGCCGGACTGCAAAACGAAATTGGCAATTCCACAGTAATGTCAACTGAGCATGAAAAAATAAACAAAATTCACAGGAACTGTGGAATGTAGTACGTTCATCCTGGGCTGAAATGCCTGTTTCTAGATGCCAGAAGTTGGTTGGCTCGATGCATTGTTATCAAAAACGGTTATGCAACTAAATATGAGTTCATCTTGAAAAATTTCTTCTGTTTATACAGTTTGAGTTTGTAGAGAAAAATGTCGACACTGCCATTTTTTTGAACAGATTAATATTCCTTTTCTTTGCTTCCTGTAAAAGAATTTGCTAATGCTTTGATTTGGAATTGAATGTGTCATGTGTCTACTAAATTTGAAATATTCAACTCAAAGCAATTAAAATATTTGCACTTTATGAACTTTTTTTAACGCACTGCTATTTATTTGAACACAAGTGTATATTATGATTTCGATTTTGTGTTGTATATGCGTGTGTTTGAAAAGCCATTCTTGGGACAAGCATTGGAAATGAGCATAAGCCATCAATTCTGTGGTGCATTGCATTGGATTTTGTTCTACAGTAATCTGTTTTTAAATGTGTTTGTTCCTATCGAATAAACATTATCAAAGGGTTTTAGTCTTGTGATGAAACTTAAAATCATATCTCTCTCCTCAAGTAGAAAATGTTTGCCTTCTTTTAAGTTACTGTTTGCTTAACAAGTGAAATTATCTTGGCCCTTTGGCAAATCTTAAAAACTCAAACTGTCTCACTTCATTGGCAATATTTTTGTCTTACTTAGCAAAGTGTGTGTGTGGTGCTTCAGGTCAGTAATTACTGCTCAAACACATGATGTCATACAGTGGGAGGAGCCACATTCTCACTTCCTGTTTCCTCACAGAGCTGGAGGCAGAGGAGTGGTTCAAGACCCTGTCAATTGAGTGCCTGGGGACCCGCCTCAATGACATCAGCCTGGGGGAGCCGGACCTGCTAGCAGCGGGGGTGCAGTGTGAGCACACAGGTGTGTGTGTGTGTGTGTGTGCGTGTATATACAGTATCTATGGTACAGAGTGTTTGTGTGTGTTTGTACTGTATCAGCATAATTTACAGCTGAATTTCGTCCCAACCCCCAGTTCCCATAGGGATCCATTTATATGCAAATAACTTTACTAAATTGGGGGGGCTGTAATTCCTACACCATTCACCGATTTACTTCCAACTCCAATATCCTGTGGTAGACAGCTAAAATAACAATAACTTTGTCAATATCCAAATATTTATGGACCTGACTGTTGTTACGACCAGCCCCCTTGGCTTGTTGCAACACAAAACACAAACAATCACCGAGCACACAGTCATTCCACTAGGGACAGAAGAGAGTCCTGGTGGTGTAGCACTGAATGCTTTGAGACTTTATGACTGTACATATGGTTATGAAGAGTTGACTCTGGGAGGGTGCGTTGGGGAGGGTGGAGGGAGGGGGTGAGAGAGAGGGGGAGGGAGAGTGATGGAGGTGAGACAGAGAGAGAGGAGGAGAGCTAAATGAAATTACACAAGCTAACAAATATTTGTACTCTGTTCATATGTTTATTCTCTGTTTGTTGTATTGATGCTTTGGCAGAAAGGGGGGGGGGTAAGGGGGTAGAGAGAGTGACAGAGAAAGACGGGGAGAGAGAGAGAGGGAGAGAGAGTTGGGCGGTGGGGCAAGGGGGGAGAGAGAGTGAGAGAAAGAGAGAGGGGGAAGAGAGAGGGAGAGAGAAAGAGAGAGGGGGGAGAGAGAGGGGGAGAGAGAGAGGACAGTGTGAATGCTGATGTAGAAACTCAATTTCCAGTGCAGTGTTGTATCAGTTGCAGACGTACTTTACCTATGTGGGGGTGCAATGAAGAGAGGGTGCCCTCCTCTGCCCGGTGCTGGTACTGCAGCCCTCACACAGTGTGTATAACTCAGACACACAGCAGTATGCGGGCCAGCTCGATCTCAGCCACGTCCCAGCTCCAAGGACAGATCCGTCCGCCAGATTACATGATTAGATTAGACAGATTTAACCCTTCCTTTGAGGTGTGAGGTCACAAATATGATATTAGGATGTACTTCACGGAACATTCTAATGCTGATGTTACAATCACGGCTGGTGAATTTAAAGCAGTGGTGTTCTAGAATGTAAAATTCAAATTAAAAAA